>NW_010972653.1:4636677-4793195 GCF_000737465.1 Haliaeetus leucocephalus
GCGGCGGCTCTGGCGGGTCCCCCCCGGAGAGCGGCGGGGGCAGTCTGGCCGCCCGCTGCTGTGCTTTGGCCGGCGGGGAGCTTCGGCGGCTCGGGGTAGTGGTTTTTGTTCGCTCGTTTAAACCATTACTTCAAGCTTGAAATGGTAATCGCAGAAGTACCTTCTGTTTTTTACCAGCTCATTTCAGCTGAAAGGCAAACGCTCTCAACAAAGAAGGCATCTGTAGTCAGGTTTGTAGACGGGAAAACCAGAGCGCGGGAACGGGAATCGTTCAGCCCAGACCGATGGGCAGGTCCTCGAAAGGCACCGGCTGGAGCCGGGGTTCCCGGAGCACAGCGCTCGTGGCCGTGGGAAGCACTTCCTTCAGCGTCGTATGCTTTATCGCTGTGAATAAATGCGATGAAATAAACTTTTTCCACCAGGTAGTGCTTCCCTCCCATTCAAACCATACTGGTAACCTGCTTTTACGCAGAGTGCCTTACCCAACTAAACAGGGAAGTGGATGTGTGTGATAAAAATTAGCTGACAGAGGAATCCTCCAGGCTTTTTCAGGTCTGTTCACAGAAGGCAGAAGAGGGCGGTGCTAAGTGCAAAACAAATGAGCAGGAACAAACACGGAAAAAAGAGGACAAAGAATATGCACCAAAAAAAGGATCGAAGTTCATTAGTTGAAGAAGAGCCTGCTAATTTTAGGCTTGAAAACAAGTTTTTCAGAGCTGGATTTCATGCATCTGCATGTTCTAGTCCCCAAAAACGTACACACAGCTGAAGCCTGGGAAGAGTTCCTTGTTGAGTAAATTAGCACTTCAGCCTTCTGTTTTCTGTTAACTTACCAGCTGTAAAACAATCTCAGTGCAATCTCCTCTAGGTCATCACCCAATTGAAACCCCTCAAACTGTTTTTCTCCGGCACATCTTCCTCCTGTAGTTCTGCTGTCTCCACGTCGGCTAGTCTTCACACAGCGCACAACTACAACGGAACTGCTGGGTGACGGGGCCTGGCGCACACTCACAGTTTTGTTGTCCTCCATTCCCAGTTACACAGCTACATTAATGAGTTCACCTTGGTTTTAGAACAAAAAAGTCAGTGAAGACAGTTTCTGCCTGAGCACAACAAACAAGGATGTTTACTTAATCCCAAAGAGAAAACAATATGCAGCTGAGCCCGGAAATACCCGCCATTTTTTTTCCCAGGCATATCATATCTAATCCCTTGTCAGTGGGCAGTCAGTAGGCGATGAGATGTGCTGGTAAATAATCCCATCCCTGATGTAAATACAAGAAGCTGTGTCTGTGCTGGCTGTGGATCCTGACCAGTGCTCTGCCTGCCACATTTGTGTGGAATACGATCCCGTACTGTGTTGCCTGCAAGGGAGTGGTATCCTCCAGCCATCGCCGTCCAGGACTGCTCTAACATACTGTTCCACTACGGTCTTTTACTAGTATACTAAAATAAAAACATGATCATAACACACTGAATCAAAACCACTGTCTTTCCACAGCCTCAGCAGCACCCACCCTTCTCTGGTTCTTTCAGAAATCCAGAAGCTAGGGCCTCAGCTTTGGAAGTACTGTATCGTGTTTAGTTATTTATCATGTCCAACCATCTGCTGCTTGACATGAAATAACCCACAGACTAATGCTCTACATTTTTAATGGTTCCATGTGTGAGCTCATGTTTTCTCTTCTTACGGAGCAAGATGCTGTGGAAGGTGCCAACTGCTTGCACAGCAACAGTAAGCTTCCATTAACAGCAGGGCACCATCTTCGTCCTTCTGCGCTTTTTTACTCTGTTCTTACTGACGGTGTGACGACAGTGCAGGGCAGTGTTCCTCAGATTACTTCTCTGGAACAACCTCTGCCAACTGATTGGGAAATCCTTACTTGTCTTGTGCTGCACTTCAGCTCATAACTATTCTCATCAGTTACATCTATTTAGAGGACCAAGCACTCGTACATGATCTTCCATACCATCCAAGCCTTAGCATGGTCATGGCTGTGGTTTTGTCTCAGCCCAGTGCAGAGTTTGGAGGACAATACGGTCAGGGACGGTTCCTAAAAAGTAATCTGGAGTTACCCACAAAACTAGATGGCTGAGGGAGTACAGTCAGGGGCATGCTCGCAAGAGAACAGTCCCTGGCAGTGTCATTTCCAAAACACACTCAGGAACGATGAAGTTCTGAACTATTGTCGTTTTCTTCCTGGAACATTTCCCCCTTGACAGGTTTCTTTCTGACATGTTGTGTTGGGCAACACAAGTTTGTTTCCCAAGGTTTGAATTAAAACTGTCCACAAACTTTTGAAGGACCTGCTCATGAAAGTTTTTCTTTCCACTCCTTTGCTGGACTGTTTATATCTGTCCATTATTACCTAACTTGATTCCTGTCCCAAAGAGCTTATAGTTTACATATTCACTCTGTGTTCATACCATTCTGGCACAGTGGAGTTCTAGCCTATGATCTGGGCTCATAGTTACTATGCAGATGCAAGTAAGAAGAAAGTTGAGCTGTGTAGTCTTCTGTAAATTAATAAAACTGGGTTAAAAAAAAGTCTACAAGCACAGAAGAGTCTAACAAAACTCAGGAACAGATTCCTAGAGACCATTACATAAGTTCATGCAGGGGAAAAAAAAAGCAGCCTTCAATTCTAGCTTGAGACACTAGATTTTCTTGGCAAGTATTTTGCCAGTGAGCAAAATAACCACTCAAACAAAAAAAGTTAATTATTCATTTATTGCATTATCAGTAATGTCTGGCATTTCCCCCACTAAAACTGGAGTTCATGTTCAGGCACATAGTACCTGGGTTATGAATGACTGCAATTGTTAATGCATGCGCACTGTGCCTGTAAAAATGATTCAGTAAATAGAAAAGTTGGGCTTTTAATTTATAATGAACTCATAAGCAAAGATGGCTCTGGAGTCTGGTGCTGACATTGTCTGTATTAGTATTAAACTTGGAGTAGCTCAGCCAATATAAATTAAGAGTTGATCTAGTTTTATTCCGGTGTAAACATCAGAAAGTAGATGGACTCCAATTCTGTAATTACCTAATTAAATGTCCCACCATCTTAACAAAGGAATAGTTCTCCTAACATAAGTAGATATTTGTATACAGTACCTACCGTTACCTGTGACAATCTACTGAATTCTCTGTCTAGTTCACATTATTTTTTCTCTTTCTTTTTCTTTTCCCTTCAAGTCCAATTATCTAGTACTTCATTGTGTCCTTCATTTGAAGGCATAGTAGTGCTGGTTATTGGAGCGTCTAAATCCTGGCATTTATTCTGCCTCTTAGTACTTGATTTATTTGAGAAATTTTTTTTAAAAGTGTAAGTAGATCTTACTTAGTTGCAGAGATTTCTAAAATTTTTGCCCCCCCCCCCCCAACTTTAACTTGTTGCCAGTTTTGTCTGTCCTGCTGGTTTTGCTTTGTCTCTATTCCTGGGATCAACTGTTCTCGCTGTTTCAGTATCAGGTGCTTGAAGATCTGAGTAGTGAACAACTTTTAGTTTGAAAAGAAAAGAATGCTGTCCTTGTCCAACAGAAAGCCATACAGGGCAGACCTTATTCCATACGGAACCATCTTGCTTTTGGCAGTGTGTTCATTCTGTCACATTTAGGCAGATGCTTCTGGCCTGCACCAGCCATCAAGTCTGCCCCGCCTGAGCTCCTTGCACTTCGCCAACTTTAGCTTTTGGATTTTGCTTTCCATATGGTCACGGTTCCCAAATATTCTAATTGTCTGCTGACAGTCACACATGCTAGCCAATACACTTCTGACATAATTTCTTATCTTTTTTCTTTGGCCTCACCGTTAAGAGGTGAAATGATGACATCATCCTCAGGGGGACTGTGATGTCATCAGAAGTACTATAAAGTTTAAGTCATCTATGAGGCAGGGGAGTGATGGGTGAAAAGGCAAACTGAGAGGATTATTTTGTCAAATAATCAAATGTGGGATTGTAATTTTCCAGGAATTGTTGCAGCTGGAATTACAGGCAGGGCAGGAGGCACTGATCATGTACCAAAATGCTCATCTGTAACGATAACGTGCTTATTAGCTCTTGTGCCATCAGGGCTTGCATTGCCTAACCAAGCTTCATTTTGAACCGAGTACTTTCGGACTTGCCCCCTGCCCCTCACTGAAAATATAGTCCCAAAAAGGGGATCTGTAGCTGACAAACTAACAGACAAGTTTGTTGTTGTTTTTTTACTTTTCAGAATATAACAAGTCTTGATGATGAAGGTTCTCAAAAGAGCCTTTCTTTTTCCTCTAGATTCACATCCAGCCTTGCAAAACCACGAAAACCTCAATGCTTCCTTTATATCCTAACAGTTCTTTCCACAGTCAAAACTCAGTTCTCTGCTACAAAACACTTGGCTACTGAGAAACAGAGGCATCTATTGACTCCTATGATCCAAACATGGCCAAAGCAAAAGAGTGTAGGAATATTTAAATTAGGAACAAGAGAGGCTAAATAGATCAACCCTGCTGGATGTCCACTTGTACCAGTCCAATCTCATCTAAAAGTAATTTAGCTCCAAATCTCCAAATAACCAAGCTTGAGCTCTCTAAATAGAATCTCAGAAAGCTTAGAAAATCTTGAGCGCTGATAAAGCAAAGCAGTGACAGTGGGTATAACAGTGAAATCATCAACATGTTCTTTCTTCAGCCAAAGCCCAGAATTCCTGCATAGGCATGTTCAAACACAGACCTGTACTCTGCTCAGGCAAAATACATACTGATGTTTAAATGCACACACATATAAGAAATAAGAGATCATACACAACTCCATGGAAAATCCCTCCATCCTGTTTTGGACTGAAATGCTTTCCAGCCCAAAAGCTAGCTTTTCATCAGTCCAGTAAATCTATGCATGACTAGCAAAGCTTTTGCCCAGAATACTGTTTTCAAAGCACAGCAAATCAAAAGCAAGATCATCAGTATTATTTGTTTAGAACAAAATAGTACAAAACACGCTTTGAGAACTTCAAACAAAGCTGCTCTACTTCCCAGGGTATAATCTTTTCTTTACTATTCCTGCAACTTTTGCAAACTCAAATAGCAATCTGAATCCTGAAGAAGAAAAGATATTTGGAAACAAACTCCTTCTGTTGAGAAGATTGTTGCTTTCCTCTCAGCCTCATGTCTGCAATTTCTACATCAGATTACCTACCAATATTAAATTATCCTCGGTTCTGAAAGTTATTACTTGGGGGTTGTGAAGTAGCATATCTTGACTAGTTCACTGTATTGTTACCTCCTTACTGTGCAAACTAGTCCCTCTTTCTTGCAGCTGGCAAAGATGTAACAGCTATAGCCAATTTAAGATAATAGGAAGATAAAGAGATATTTTGTATAAAGCTTTTTCTTACAGCAGGCAAAGCATTAAGTGCTAATAGAGCTCAGCTTGAAGTTGATTCTGTAACTCCACTGAGAGAGTGAAGTGTCTAAAATCAGTTTTATAATAAAAGTAACAACATTTGGCGCTTCTCACTGTGACAGAAAAATTCTTCACTTCTGTGCGGACCAGGTTATAAAAGTGGTTGCTCTGTGTGTGGCTCCTGGTGAATGAAGGGGCTACTGAGTCCCTTGCTCGTAGTTATGAGAAGCAGGTTTACTTGGCTTTGAAGTCAGAAAATTCTGCACTATCTCAAGTACTGTCATTAGTTCAGGCTGTCATATAAACTGGATGAAAAAGGTTTTAATCTCCCCTCAAAAAAAAGGCAGATAGAGGATTATGAGCAAGCTGTCAGGAGGAGAGGCAGACCCTGGCTGCTTTCTCCCCTGCCAGTGCACTGATGGGGGAGGCATCTGCAAGCTTTGCCCAAAAGTTTCCCTCTTCAGCCCTATCTTATTAATTTTGCTGAAAAAAAGCGAGATAATCCAACCCCTTGCTACTTTTTTTTTTCCCCCTCACACTAAGATTCAACTTTCTTGAATATTTGAAGTGGTAGAATATAACCAGGTTAGGGCATTTTTTTAAAACATCTGTGTGTATCATTTAAAAGTGCACTTTTCCACTTTTCACAATTCAGCCTGTGCAGCAGGTGTGGATCCTGCACCTCCACCTGAAGGTTGCCCGCTTTCCCTCTGCAAGGCTTTCTGTAACAGCGAGGCAGGTGTAAGGGTGGAAGTCTGTTCAAGAACTTTGGCCCTCAGGTCTTTTCACACTGTCTTCTCATTCCTTCTCATGTGCCAAGCTGTGAGGACACCTTAATCTGGCAGCACGGATTTCAGATCTCTCTGAACTTTAACCTCTAGACTCAGGATCAGGTGATTCATGGGGAGAGGTGAGATACTGTTTTGGGATAACCCATCTGAGAGGTATTTTCTTTGCAATCCCGTTCTTGGGGATTTTAGTGATTCCGGTTTATGCCAAGGACTGTTCTTGTTCTGGATTTAAAGTACAGTCATCCTTTGAATGCTTGTGATAATAATTTCTTCAGGCAAAATTTGAGCTGTTTGAAACAATGATAATATTTAAAAATATATTTGTCAAAAGATCTTTTCAGACTTGCTTGCTGTCAGAGCTGACTTAATCTTACTGTTGTGGGCTGATTTGTTCTCAGAAATATATTGTTACTCATAAAGTTAATTATCAAGATTGTGCTGAAATCCTAGAAACAATTTGAGGCACAGAATTAAATCCTGCACATTCAGTCACAGGACAATAAATTCTCTTTATTTACTTGCATCAAGCCTGGGCAATTAATCAGTAAATAAGGTTGTTTACTGCAGCCTTTTGCTTATCTAAGCAGTTCACTCTCCTGGTTTAGGCTGAGGACTTGTAAAAAACTCTCACTGGTACCTTTAAGTCAGGTATGTTAAAGCAGGAACATTGTCATTTATTTCAGTTTTGTACCTGCTGTCTTTCTTTACATCTTCTGTAAGGACATGCATATCTATGTGACACTATCTGAGGAACTGGCTTCATTTTTACGATTTCTACATCTGGAATGCTAATATAGTTACTAGATGCGATCGGCTTTGCAAAATCATGAAAATAGTACTTTATTTCAGTTTCATGTTCAAAATTCTATGAGAGGGAGAAGTGTCCCTGGTAACACAGTAGTAAATCCTTCCCTCAAAATATTCTTGGTGTTGAAATGAGTGTAGTCTCTCCAGAAGTGTTACAGCATTACAATCCTTGAACATAGTAATGAATATTATTTTAGAAATGCAAATAAACAGCATTTCATGTCCATCAGTCTAAAAATAATTTTTTGGAAAACTAAACTAAGGTTTGCTGTGACAAAGAGTATATCAGCCAATCTGGATTTTGAAAACAAGGTGTTTAATGGAGGACCTACACTCTGTGCCTTGAAAGGAAGTATTTCCTTTTTCTGATTTTTGCTGTTGTGTTGAAAGCTGAGCAAAAATTAGAGTTTTACCCTAATGGAAAGTTTCAGTAATATAATATTAATATTTGAACAAGGACTCTGAAATATAAAGAGTCTCAAAGTATAAAATGCACAAAAGTTTTTGCAAATGAAACACCTGTCTTAAAGTGGGGTTATTATGGCTATGTAATCTGGCCAGAAAGTATGTATTTGATGTATTTGAATGGCTCTCAGGAGGCAATGATCCATGATAAGGAAATCTAATTCAGTGTTGAACTGAGAAAGTTGAAACAATTTTAGTTAGGCCAGTATTAAAATACTGTAAATGAATGTGTAATCAACTCTGCCTGCTCTATGTATCATTGTCTAGATCCTGCCCTTACAAAAAACCCAATGAGGGTCAACTGTATTTCTGTTCATAATTTGAAAAAAGCTTAGAAGCACTTGCACATACATACAAGAACTCTTTTTAAAAATTATGTTTCAGAGTTATTTTGAGAAAATGGCTGTATTCAGGAATCAGCACGCTGTGAAAATAATTTATCCCTGTTCCATATATTTGGCAGAGGTGTTTCTTAAAACAAGTATTTTGCATAAGTCTATGGAAATAATTTATTTCAGTGAAATTAGTGGAATCCATTTCATTAGGTCTACCATGTTCTGGGGTAGAAAGCTTTTGTCCTGGCAGCCTGTATGCTTTACATATTCCGTTATGCAAATCTGAGAATTCATCAGAAACTTTGTCTCATTCCTGCTACCCTCATTACAGTTTACTGTACAGTTTATCTACTGCAGACAAATACACATACCACGAACAGTCTCTCAAACCTAGCAGCTTCTGCCCACAAAAGTAACATTAGCTTGTTTTACTATTATTTGTATGTCAGCAGCATTGTGTTCAGCATATCATGCGCAAAGAGAATTCCCATCCCAGTGAATTTAGAGTCTGAAAAGTATCAGGCCTGATGCTCACTTCACACAAAGCAACATAATCCCATTCAAGCCAGTGCACTCTATTACACAAGCAAAGGGTCTTGCTTATTGTTTCAAACAGGTGGAAATTTTTTTTAGAAAGCAAGACTAGGAACAGGCAAACAGATAGTGCTTTGTATTAAGCTCTGCCATGGTACAAGAAGAGACAAAGGTCTGGTCAGAAAATACAGAAAATAATTCTACTTAATAGAATAAAAACCAAAATCATACCCACACATAGCTCAGAGTCATGTCAAGGTACATGTCTGCTTCTGCTCTGAACTCTTCAGACACGCTGTTTTCCCCATGCCCACCCCCACACTGCAATTTGGGCACAAAGAAAAAAGCCTCCCTGTGCAGTCATCCCGGTGATATCAGATGCCCCTCCCCTGCAGCCCTAGGTGACGGCCCAGCTCATTCACCCTGCATGTTTTGCATGTTGCTTGCGTGGGGTTGGGATCATGCTTATTGCTCATTTACCTTTTTCAGGACAGATGTCATTTATCCTGTATAATTCTGCTTCCTGTGGCAGATTCAGTTTGATACGGTTTTCTCACTTTCTGTTTCATGCTGCTAACGTGTCTGTACAGACATACGCAGAGCTTAGTGCGAACGTGTCTTTTGTCTGCAACATCTTTGGGATTTTTTAATTATTAGTGCTTTGCTAATTTCCCATGATCTCCCTTTTGTGTAGCATGCTTTAAATACAGCATATTCGCTAAGCGAACTGATTTTTTTGTATATTTCTTTTTCTGTACGGGGGCAACTGATGCTGGTGCAGGTTGGTCCGCTGGTTCAGTTGCAGTATCGCTCGCCGGGTTTTGGATATGTTGCAAAACCCTTCCTCCTCCTCCTCTTCTTCCTGTATTTCTGTACTATGTTATGAGAAATCTAGGACAAATAGTGTAATAATGATACATAAAAATGAATTCAAAATTTTGCCCAAATAAAACATAAACTGGTTCTTCTTAAGGTATAATTTTACTGCAAGAATGCATTATCCTCAGTTCTTTCAAAGTTACAGTACAAGTTCACATAACATGTTTTGCTTACCCAGGAGATGTTCTTCTAAAGTTCAGAATCTCACCTGAATGCAGATTCAAATGTTTCCAAAGTTTGGAAAGGAAAGATCACATTGATATTATGGGTTTACATGTGTTTAATTTTCAGATTTTCTGCTGTCCTTTGCTAATTGGAGTTCCTTCCCTGTTTATATTACCAGCATTTTGAATTCCTAGGTACCTTTCTGTCTGCATAGCTCAGCTACTGAAGTGGATGTCCAAACCCAACGCCTGCCAACAGCAACCAACCTCACCCTCATTTCACACTGCCTGTTTGACTTATCCACCTGTCCAGTTTACATGACATTGCTAATATCAAACTCATTGTAAAGGCTAGATCCTCAATTTGTAAAAGTTGACATACCTTCATGGAAAATTTGACCTACATCTGCCAGACCCAAACTGAAAAGCTGCCAGGCTCTTACCAACCAGCTAGCACACCGAGGAGCTACATGCAAGTCACCGTAGACTCCTGGATCAGGAAGGTTCATCCATGAACCACAGAGTATATCCTACACTGCACTGTGTAGGTTGTATGGAAACACCTGAGTGGGATCTACATGAGATAGCAGTATAGCTATGCTAACATTATACTCCACCCAGGCTAATATGTCTCCTGTGAAACCTACGCAGAGCTGTACGGTGACTTCAATAGTTCAGCTAAGCAGATGTGTCTACATGGCTCTGCTTGGTGCTGGGTAGAAATGCTGTGGTCCTACCTGTCATTTCAAAAATGTCAGCCTCTAAATATTCTGCCCCAACATCACCGTAAGAGTAGGTCACTCAGGAATACAGTCCAGAGTCACTTAGGAAATCATCAGGTTGTATCATGGATCTGCTTCTTTTCCCTCCTTCACCAATCGTTCAGCAGTGGTTCTATAACTGCCATTCTCCCTCTCTCATTACTTCTCCTGCGTGGTTCTTCTGTCCAATTCATGGCTGTGTCCCAAGACCACCACCTCACAGATGTGGTCTAGCAGGGGTGTCTGGGCACGTTTTCCTTGGCTTGGGACAAGTCTCGCTTCTCACATTTGCCAGAGGTTTGCTGATTCTGTGCTTATTGCCCAAGTCAAGTGCCAAATTTCCAAATTTTTGTGGTGTTTCCATTCTTATCCTGCTAGTACTGGTCACACATGAGGGCCACCGGTTTCACAGAGCCACCCAACCTTTCACAGCAATAATAATACCACAGTGGACATATAGTAACAGTGTCCAAAGGGTGACACTTGGACATGTTGCGGTGGGTACCAGAAGGTGGACGAGAGTTAACCACTGCCTTACCCTGTTTTCACAATGACCCATGAGGCTTCAAGCTAGGCCTGCCCTAAGGCACTGGAATTAAAAAGCAAACGAACAATTAAATTCCTACATTTAGATTGCGAGTCCAGACGTTTCGAATCCAACTGGGATCTTTCATCAATGGGATCTGAAAGAAAAAAAGAATAATGAGGAATAATACAGTTAATTAACTATGCACAGAAGTTAATGTATCCAGGCCTCAATTATGGTCCTTGAAGCCCAGCTGCTCTAATGAATACCTCTCCTGTGACTCCATTGCCCTTGTGTCATCCTCACTTTTTATCTGTACTCTTTCCACCATCTCAGTTTTCAGGGTTTTTGCAGAAGGATTGAATCCTCTGCTAGTAGGATCTGTTTCATCAGCTGGAGAGAGCTTGGAAGCAGAAAATCCCTGTGAGCTCTGAAGAAGCATGGACCACAACAAGCTCTGTTTATTCTTTTGCAGGACGGGGATGCCAAATGCAAAGGACAGAGGCAGAGCTGAAATCCCCCTCTGCTACCTAGGGAAAAGATCTTTTCATATGGCAGCATCCCTAGATCTGTTCGTGGTACAGGAAGACCTCTAATACCCGGTAGGACAGGAAAAGGAATTCTGTAGGACAAGAAGAGCACATTTCAGCCCCTTTGAAGCAACCTAGAGTGCAGGGGCTGCATACCAGAGCCAGGACTTTATTCCCCAAGTAGTCCCCTACTGACAGGCAGCACAGGAGTCTCAACAGCATGGCTGCACTTTCAGAGTCAGAGCCCCAAAGCTGAGGTGGCACACAATTACTGTGACAACCTATTTCGGTATACGTAGAAGTAGGAGTGAATGGTGACTTCATGTTTAAAGAAGACACAGTTACAAGACACATTGAAATAAATTAATACCTAGTAAAAAGGGGAAGCTGCCAGTGTTGCTGGAGATGATGGGATTGATGTTTCAATTAAAAGGATAAGCTATTGAAGAGAAATTCTGTACTGCATTTTATACTATTTTTTATTCCATAGTGAAATTTTGTACTGAAAGGACTAATTCTACAGTATCGATAAATATGATGATATGAACAAATCATTTGAAAGATATCCCTTTGGTGTTTAGAAAAATTAACATTCAAACATGGCCAGGTTTGCTGGTGGTGTGTGTTCTGAAAACATTCATATTCCCTTATATTCAACTCTTAAAATTTTTCAAGCACAAATGCTCACCAGAAAAAAAACCAAACTCATTGTACTCTTTATCATTCTCAAGATATATGACACCCAGAATACTCTGTGGAGTCTTACTGAGCAAATAGAAAAGACATGAAATGATCCCTTTTCTGGACTTCCTCTCATTTAAATACAGCTAATGAAACAATAACAAATAAGGAGGAATCAGAAATAGAAAAACAAGCATTACAGAAATAAATTCACCCAGTTCTGGTAGGTGCAGTTCTTAAGGGTTCCACTAATGTTCATTACACTCACTCACACACTCTGTTATATGTATAATTAGAATAACATTTCGTGTGGGTGATGCAAAAGGTAAGTTTGGGGTGGCACCATCAGGAGAAGACAGTAGAGTTCTGGCACATAGCCCTTCTGTGTTCATGATAATACCTTGCACTTGAGCATTCCATTAGGGATTGCACCACACTATTCAAATACAATTTACCGAGTCTCTCAGCAACCTTATGGGCCAGGAGGTATTATTAATTCCATTTTTCAAATGAAGAAACTGAGATACACCCTGATTAAATGACTTACTCTGCATTACAAAGGAAGTCTAGCATCAGAATTAGAAACAGATCTCTTCCCATACGGCCCATTGTTTTAACAAGTCTATCCTTTCTATTCTGAGAAGCCGAATAAAAATATTGGCATTATTGCACCAATAATTAAATGAACAGAAATACTCTTGCAGGCTAAATTATTAATTGAAATATAGATGTATGTTGTATGCAAATGCTGGATTTAATATAATTATATTTTCCTGTTGCATGTGCCTGTTTGCATTTAAGAGGGATCTTGCTGCTTTGTTGACCAAGATGGTGGCTTGAAGATATCATAGCAGTTGACTGTTCAGTGATAACACTAAATATTTTAGAACATGAAATATCACAGTTTCATCCTATTTTACACAGTCTGAGGTGTGGGTCTCAGTGTATGTCTTTAGTCTTTGCTGCTTTTGTAATTCTAGGAGCATTTCCACCTCCCGAGGGAGAGGTGCCAGCCCTGTCCATGTCTTGACCATGTAAGAAGGAAACTCAGATGTGCTGGCTGGATGTAGTGTTTGGGGAACAACTGGGTTCACTCCCTGGAAAATGCCTGCTCCACAGTTTGGCTGTAGCCTCCAGATTTCCCAAAGGAAATCAGCTGTGCAAAACAAGAACCAGTTAGGGTACTAATCTGCCACCTGTGCACACTGCTGGCTCTAGAATAGCTGCTTTGAGCCTGGAAGGAGCAGCTGTGAGGGCAGGCAGTATAATGGGAAGTGCCGCCTTCGTACTCCAAACATCAGGAACATGTTGGCAGAGTGTCTCAAGGGGGTTTTGTATTAATTCATCCCTTCTTCCTCTTTCCCCAGCCTTTGCAGTCTGGTCTGGAGCCCACTCAACTGAAAAACAGCTCAGATTAGTAGATTTATTTTCAAGTATCTATATTCATGAAAGGACTAAACTGACCCTCCCTCCTTCCCTCTCTCCTTTCCTCCCCTTCCTCCCTCCCTCCCTTCCTTCCCTTCTTCCTTCCCCTCTTTCTTTCTCCTCCTCTCTCCTTCTTTCCCTTGCTTTTATTCCCTCTTTCTCTCCCTCTCTCTTTCCTTTTCCTTCTTTCTTAAAACCAATCAAGGTTGGTTCTTAAAACCAATCTCAGAAACACAATAATAGGAACTGCCACAGAAAAACAGTACAGTTCATTAGCAGAGAAGTCAACATTGCGTTGCAACAGAGTTGGTAATTGTACAATAGTGCTGCTGCCGGTGCATTCAGTTCCTCTGAAAAACAGTGATCAGAGACAGTCCTGTAAAACATTCTTTGTGTACTGGTGTAACAACCACGCGACTCTCCAGGATCTCTGCCAGCAGTTTAAAAGTACAGTTAATGTTGCAGTTAAGTATTTGATCTTTAGGGTTGTCTAATCTCTGTTCCTGCTTGCATTTGAAAAACAACCCTAAGGAGCTTTCATTCAGTCCTGCAATTAATGGAAAAGTTTAGTATTTATTGAATTATATTTGTCCATTTTTTAGAGTGACTGTTATAAATCAACTGTCTGCCTTTCCTTTTCAGTAGGCTTGGAAATGCAAACTGACATGAGTAAAAATTATTTTAAAGCAGACACAATGCATCACATCTTTTCTTCAGCTGTGCCAGTTTCTGTAGTCACCCTGCTGACCTTAGAGAACAGAGCTAATGTAGGGAAAAGATGACCTTGCACTTAAGCTACTGAAATAGGACACAAGGGCTGTTCCTGTACAAGAAAACTAAACAGAGTCAAGGCACAGGCACAGGCACTGGGACACTCTGATCTGTGCCCTGACACTGGAAGAACAGCACATGGCACAGCTGCAGCCCCAGCCAGCTAGCAGCTCCCATCTTGGGAATGAGCACACAGCATTTCCAACAGGCATCTGAATGGGGCCAACTGGTTTTGAGGGTTGAAGGAGCTTAATAGCATGGAGGTGACTAGACCACGCCAGCTAGCATCAAAGTCGGAGGATGGGCACTGTCACTGTTCACTAGCACCAGTGTAGCCAAGAGATCCAGATCTCCTCTGGAGCTACCTGAGCTTTCTTCCTTCCAGGAGTGTGGACATATCACAAGCCCTGTTGCTCAGTTCTCCTGATGTCTAACAGGAATAATATCCTCCTAAGCTGTCAAGGTAAATTCATTAATATTCATAAGAACACTGTAACTTGCAGTGCAAAGCAAAATTTGCCTTTTGACCCCTAGAGAGGCTTTATGACCCTATCTTGGCCAGTCTGGCAGCATTAAGCCAACCTGTAGTTTTCCCAGCTAAATCTGAAGCGTTTAAGAATTAAGAGATTTCTTATAGCTGTTAGAAGATGGAATAAAACAAGAGGAGATTCAGAGATAACAGATATTATGGCATGATATCTGCAGGAGAACAGATTAGTCTATACTTCATACTCTCACTGGAGTGAAAAACATATCTTATATAAAAATATTGCAAAGAAAAATGAAAAGGTGGTAAACATAATCCATGTCTCCTTGGGAGAGATGGAGATGCAGTGAGCATGAAATGCAACAGGAAACATGTACGCATTAGGAAAACTTGACAGTACCAGGAGTAGGCAAGGTCTGGTATGGCTTGCCAGAAGAGGCTGAGATCTTTCAGAGCAGGCTGCACATGCATTTTTCAGACATGTTTTAATTATAATTGAATTTGCCTGTAGGCATAGAAATGGACCGGATGATCTCTGAGTCTCTTCCAGCCTTGCATTCTATTATTCTGTGGCAAAGTCACACAGCAGGATGAGGCTGCACTTCCAGGACCTCTTTCCCAGCAATGAAATCTCACAGTGTAAAAAATTCAGAAACTAGTGGTGAAAACCCTGTTACATGAAATATTTTGAATCTGACTAAGAAAATAATGCAGAAATGAGTTGCAGGGAAGCGTGGCAGAGTAGCCAAGGGATGGGCTGGGTGACCTAAGAGGCTCTTCAATCTCAAACTTCCGACTCAATCTCACAACATCACCTGACTGGTGTTTAACTCATCACACTGATGCAACAGATGTTGTAAACAAAGTTACTCATTTGTGAATTACTCAGGTAATTAAAATCTGGTTCCTACAGTAATCATGCCTCTTAATGTAGTTAAGTACACACTGTATGTGTGCTTCGTTGCTGCTAATACCAGACAGAAACATACTATTTCTTCCCTTGAGGAGCGTCTGATTTTACAAAACAATTATGAGACCCACCTCTGATGCCCAGAGGTGACTTACATCTTCTCTGTGGTGTGGGTGTCTAGTGCAGAGCAGCTGATCTGTTCTTTCACAGAGACCCAGAGACAGTACCTTTGATGAGGGGATGCTGTCTCCACTACAGAGTGTCTTTTAAGCAACAAAGAGGAAGGAGGGCCACCTTCTTTTAAGATAAGATGACAATCCTAAATTCAGCAGATGACCAAATTACCTTTCTAAATGACCTAAAGAAAGAAAACCATTTCCTAGTATCTGGAATAGTCAGGTTTGACTGAGAACATTAAGTTTTCCTGGAGAGGTGTAACTAGAATCAGGTGAAGCTTGGGACATCAATAAATAATGTCAAAGAAATGTAACTACAGAGAGCTCTGTCAGAAACTGCAGTAGTGAGTTCCTAGTCAAACAGCCTGATGTCTTTACCCACCAAGCCAAAGAACTGCTGTCTACGTTTACTTTCTACAAGAAGGCTACCAAAATATAGCTGCTGGTCTGTAGGAGGCCACATGGGGGGCTACAGCACATGGAGATCAGCACAGTTTAAGTACTTCGCAATATGAAAACCATAGCCAAGCTTTATCATATGAAGTGGAGAAGGCCCAACAAGAAACCAGTTCGGCTTTATCACCTCACTCCAACTTGGCCTGCGCCATTGCTTTCAAGTAAAAGGAGCCATTATGCTCAAGCTTTTTGGTAGCTCTGGGGTCCCAAGGCATCACATGGAGAGAGAGGCACAGATAGAGGGTGGGAAGATCCCAGGCAGCTTGGAGCCTCCTTACTTGTGCAGCCCCCACAGCCTGCGTTGCTCCAGGGACAGCGTGGGAGCCAGGGCAGCTCCTGCAGTACGACCACAATGTTCTCCCTGCCCCTTTGCTGCTGAAAATAGGGATAGCTGTGTTTCACACTACCTCAAGTTCCTAAATGATTTTAAAATGCAGACATATGCTGAATGCTTTGCAATAATCCAGCCTCTAAATTAAAAACCTGAGAATATCCTGGCATTTCTGTCCAATCTTCTTGGCTAAGTGTCAGTGGGAGAAGAGGAACTGTTGGACTGCTGCAATCTGCAGCAGAGCCCAGACATGGTGGTTTGCTGACTACATTTGAAGCGAGTTTGAGTAAAGGTAAAAATAAGGACTGGAGGCGAAATGCTACACGGCAGTTAAATTACTTAGCCAGGCACCTCGTTGAGTACGTCCCAGCACTGGGTTAATGCACAAGACTCCAGTGCTGGTCTTTGAAATACACCCATCCAGCCTGGTGCCTTACATCAGGTCTGAATCCTTTCTGCTGAGCTCTTCCTATTTCTTAACCCCACATTAGTCACTCACTAATCAGAGAATTTAATCAGAGAATTATCAGCTGTTTATCTCAAATCTTATGACACATCTATTGACGGCTGATCAAGGCGGTTTCCTTGTCTCCACCAAACCATTCGGCTCGAGGAGCATGTTTGACAGCCGCCTCCGCTGCCTGACGTGATGGCCCCACCACAACGCCTGCTTCTTGCTTTTGGCAGGTGTTTTAATGACTGCAGTTAACACCGCACCTGGGAACGTTCCCCTTAGGAACTACCCCAGGCTACCAAAAGGCGTTTCATGAGGTGATGTTTCCACATCACCCGATCATCACGCCCTCCTTCGTGGCATCGGCCTTTCCAGACCCGGAGGCCTCCCGGCCCGCCCTCTCCTTCGCAGGGCAGCTTCCCCATCAGGCCTGGAAATGGGGGCTGCCAGCTGCGGCTCTCCCCCCCACCACTGAGGAAGGCCATGCAAGCCTTTCACCAGAGGAGGGTTAAAATGACTGCCTCCTCCTCACAGTTAGGGGCAGAAAGCTTGTGGGTAGTGGAGCTGCATGACTAGTGGTATCTGCGCCGTACGTGCCCTTGAACGTTGGGCTTAGCCCTGTGGGAAGCTTTGGGTCATCCAGACCCTCGCTGTTAAGTACAAGGCAGAGGAGTTCAGAGCTAGATCCGGCAGAATATGGGATTTGCACTGGTGAAGAATCGGGAGACTTTGGGGTTTTCGTGATAAATAGAGAACAGACCAAGCTGATGCCCGCCCTGTTGATACTCATTCTGAGACACCAGACACGTGCTTCGTTATGTACACAGAGGACCCTCAGCAGGAAAAAAAGGCAGGAGCTATTGAGAAGCTCTTGGCTTAGTTCAGACATATTCTGGTCAAACAGGTATGGCAGCGGGGCCAAACCCGGAGCAGTCTTGTTTACAGGCTTGAGAAACTGGGTTTGTGACACACGCTAGATCCTCAGGCTCTGCAGCGCGCAGAAGTACACAGGAATAAAAACTGCTATAACTGCTGTGCTGCTGCCTGCTCTTTAAATAACACCAGGCACAGTTAGTGTGTTTTCACTTGCTAGTAAATTTTGCCATAGGTCACATACAAATGCCTTATAGAAGCTTGAGGGGAGCTTTTCGAACGGACCATTTCCCTGATCCCGTTTGTTTTCTGTGTAAATCTGGGCACGAGTTTCAGGAGTGGGGATGGGGTTAGGAAGATGACAGGCACAAAACTGGGTGCTGTACACTGCAAAGCTGTATGAGCCTTTCATGTTGTGAATTGAACCCTTTGTCCATTTGTCTAATGCAGCTGCCTCCATAGTGTGGCATAAAGGTCGCGGCAGCAGGTGGGGGGTAATGGTCACATCTGGGGCTGACCTTTACAAATCAGCTGGGCTTTATATTCTGTTTACTCACTGTGTTTGCTTGTAGACTTTTACTCAGAGGTCTTCCCTGTCAGTATGATAGCTGCAGGTGATGCTTCCCATTCCCCTGCCCATTGATTTGTGGTAAGCCTCCCGTTAAAATGCAGTTTATTCAGGGCAGGTTAAATTTTGCCATATAGGAAAGTTGCTTCAAGTCAGAACTGATATCTAAGTACTCATGTATAAGCTACCATCCAGAGTCAGCCAAGTGTACCAACAGAGTAATGTGCACGTCAAGTTTTAAGATACGGCTTCATGACAGGTTTGAAAGAGTGGTAACAAGCCTGCATTAAAGTGCAAGTGAATTAAAATATACTTGGGATTTTTTCTACTTTGTCCATCTAGGAAAAAAAAAATACAGATAGGTTTGCTATGATTCTTTCTCACCTTTCATGCAGGCAAATCTTACAGCCTCACATGCACATTACTAACTGCAGAAAAAATGTATCATTCTCTTATATGTAGTCTTCATAGTTTTTTAAAGGGATTTGCTAGCCAGAGCCTTTTAGGAAGTAAGTTTAGGTCATTTTGTGGAACATACGTATCTTTGTAATACAGAGAGGACAGACCTTGTGTCCTAAGATCAGATTTCTGGAGTGGAAACAGCAGGAGAAGAACAATCCTACATCTGAGGGGTGGGTCAGGAAGTTTGGAAACTTCCATTGTGGCTGGCACTGTTGCAGGCTTTCTGTGCTCTGCTGCGCAACCCAGCTAACCTCACTCTTCTTCTGTTTTTTAAATATAAAATAGAGAAAAAAGTATCAGCCTCAGACTACTGTTATGAAACTGAATTTCTCAATGTTCACAAAGGTTCTGAGTTCCTTGGGTGAGTACACAGGGCTCACATGTAGTAAAGACTACGTGTATGTAAAAGTAAACACAAATTTGTAAATAGACTTTGGAAGCAGTTCCCTGCTGGATTTTATCCAGGAGTTCAGAAAATAAAGAGGAGGGGAAAGCTAAGTGTGCCTTTCATTGCACGTGATTTGTTTTTCTCACTAACGCTACACACTGTTCTGGACTACTTCTAGGAAGAAGGAGGCAGTCATAAAAACCAATCAAAATACGCTACAACTTTGCTGACTAGGAGATAAACAGCACATGCAGAACAGGAAGCTTTTGACTCAAATTCTTGGGCAGAAGCATCACAGAATGCAATGGGGCAGGAGCGTATTATTCCTGCAGTGCAAGTTTAGTATTTGTTCATATAGAAAGCTTTAAAAGTCTTTAGAAATATTGTAAAACATGTTAATAATCCCTTAGGTTTAACTGGGCTTTAATTAATATTAAAATAATTGGATTGGCTTTGAAATTCTTCCACCATGTAACAATATCACACTTTTAAGAGGTTCCCTGCCTTTCCTCCTACTTCCCTTAGTATTTTGCCTAAACCAGGCTCAGTGGCCTGGCATCTATTGCTCTCTTTTGTTATATGTCATACAGGTTTTCTCCAGGCAGTGCAATGTTACGGGTGAAGCTTTACAGATCCCCGGCTGTAAAGAATGCAGTTTATGTCACCAGCAGATGCTCCACACAGGGCTGGCTGACCCAGAAGAATAGAGCAACAGGTTTACACTCCTGAAGATGCCATTGCTGCTAGGCTGGTGGTAAAGCACTGCCAGATTGATACAGCAACAACCAGGTTGCCCTCAGGAATGCTTTGGGACTCTGTTTTTTGGATTTGTAGTTTAAGAACAATTTAGACAGAATGGTCTCAAGACCTGTGCCACAAATCTCCCCCAGCATCCAGCAACATGGCTGAGGACATCAGAGATCCACCTCTGTCAGTGGAGGATCCTGACTGGTGTTTCTGCTACCTACACAGTGCTGGTTTTCCCCAGAAGTTAAATCCAGGGAACATTCAAAGCTCAATTTTGTGAATCATTTATTGAGTAAGTCAGACTTTAAAGATACTCCTGCATTCAGATGGATGAAGGATTATTAACTACTCTGTGAAAAAGTAACACCTCCTGATACTCCCAACTGGCAGGGTCCATTTTTAAATTAACTTCAGGAAGTTAATTCAGGAAGATTAGGAAATCAGCAAAAAGTGAGATAGTGACAAGAGAAAATCTGTTCACTGTAGCAGGCTCCAGCATATTTACTTGTTTCCTCTTCATTATGCAATGTCCTTAATGTAATTATTCCTATGTGAAGGGATTCCTGCAGAGAGCAAGCACATAGGTCCAGCTGTTCTTGTTTTGCTTGAGGTGCCAACACAGGGCTACAACTTTTCAGAGCCTTTCTCACCCAGGTCACAGTTTTCATTATATGGCATCAGTTGAGTAGAAAGATGTCCTGCCTCTGGGCTGGTGTCCTGGTTTCAGCTGGGGTAGAGTTAATTTTCTTTCTAGTAGCTGGTATAGTGTTATGGTTTGGGTTCAGTGTGAGAAGAATGTTGATAACATATTGATGTTTTCAGTTGTTGCTGAGTAGTGTTTAGACTAAGTCAAGGATTTTTCAGCTTCTCATGCCCAGCCAGCAAGAAGGCTGGAGGGACACAAGACGTTGGGAGGGGACACAGCCAGGACAGCTGACCCAAACTGGCCAAAGGGGTATTCCATACCATGTGATGTCATGCCCAGTATATAAACCGGGGGGAGTTGGCATGGGGAAGATTGCTGCTCAGAAACTAACTGGGCATCAGTCAGCGAGTGGTAAGCAATTGCATTGTGCATCACTTGTTTTATATATTCCAATCCTTTTATTAGTATTGTCATTTTATTATTATTATTATCGTTATTAGTTTCTTCCTTTCTGGTCTATTAAACTGTTCTTATCTCAACCCACAAGTTTTACTTTTTTTTTTCCCCCGATTCTCTCCCTCATCCCACTGCGGGGGAGTGAATGAGCAGCTGCGTGGTGCTTAGTTGACGGCTGGGGTTAAACCACAACAGTTGGTTTGTTAGTGTTAGTGTTAGTGAGATAGCATTAGATTTGGAGTCTCCATGGTATACAATGCAAAGGTGTTTAATGTAAGAACCCTCCTATATTCAGCCCAGATGTACCTATCTGCCTTTAAGGACAGAGACTGACTTGCCTGACTTCAAGGCAACCTTTTTTAAGTGGGACCATATCCTGGGGCTGCCTCTCTTACCTTAGACGTCCATAACAAAGATGGTTACGTCTGGATTCCCTGTCTAACCTACAGGAAGTGTAGCATTGCTAGAGCATGATCCATCTGAGCTACCTTAAGATGGCACGACATAGAGCACTCAAATACAACCTGTTTTCTGTAAATGGACCTCTGGCCTGTCTTGGGAAGACCATTTCCATAATCTTCTGCTATTCTTTTTCCTTTATATTTTTCACCCTTTTCCTCCACAGGATAGATTGCTTTTGTACCTTGCCTAAAGCATACTGCTTCCATCAGAGGTTGCAGCTCCATGAAACAGTCAACTTTTCTTCAGCAAAGCTCTCATGGGCAATGGAGAAGTGAAAGCAAATGCAAATACATCCTGAAAATCAGAACAGAAGTCAAAAGAGCTTCATTTTTGTCACTATTAAGGTATCCTAGGGTTTACAAGGGAAAAGAACATGCATTAAGACTCACATTTTATACTGCTGTTTGCTGGCCTTCAGCAGTGCTTAGAAGCTTTAATTGTGCCCACTTTGCCACACACTGTACAGGGACAAAATGAAAATGTTGTGCCACTGTCTCTCTTTTGCGCAATCCTCCCTAATTTAAGAAAGTGAAGGATTTCCAAATATTAGCATTCAAAAGTCTGGTCAGTCATTCACTGTCTGCTGCTTGTCACCAGCTTTATTAATATAATAAGGAATAAGACATCATTAATGTAGGCAGCGTAGGAGGAGCTGAAAAGTTTGCTTGATGTGTACAGCAGGGTGAGGAATGTGCTGCCCAGCTGCCTCAAGAAGGCCAGTGAGTGGTCAGGAGGTATGTCTGCTCCAGCACTCCCAATGTCCTGGTTTCAGGGATTCTTGTCTGGGGATTTATAAAGGCCTTTTATAAAGCAGATAATAAACCACTAGCGTTACCAAGCAAATAAGGCCACTGTTTTTCAATAGCTGTGAACTAGCACAAGCCAGTTAAAGTGAAGAACTGCCTCTCCCATGTGTAACCGTCGCACAGATGCCCAGTGAGTAGCAGCTTCCCTAACCTTAGCCAAAACCTAAGCGAGCTTACAGTTCCCTCTGTAGGCAGTGGAGAGGTAGAGACGATTTCAAGGACTGATTTACTCCAACGGGATTGTTGCTTTTGGATTGCAGAAGCAAATCCTTCTGTGTGTTTGAACGAACCCTCCCTTTCCATTGAACACAAATGCGGTAAAAAAACCTGCAGCATCATATTGTGCTCCATCCGACATGGGTGGAGACAAAATGAGTCCATGGAAAAGCAGGAGGTGGAAGCCCCAGGGAACCTGTGGGAATCCCTGGAGCAGCTGAGACTAAGGATCCTTCCCAGATGCCATGCAAGGAAGAGCCAAAGTTGGATGCCTCTGACCTTTGGCAGCCCTTCTCAGTGGAGGGTGAAGGCTGCCTCCAGCTCCTGCCAAAAGCTAAGGGCAAGCATTGCTGGGCTGGATGCAGCTCAGCTCTTGCATACATCTTACATGGGTGCTCTGTGGAAGGCAAACCTTTTCCCCACCAGCCAGTGCCCCCATCCCTCTGGATCTGTCATTCCCTCACCCACCAACTCCGCTTCACTCTCGCCATTAACCCCCCATCTCTTCCCAGCCTTTCTTCCAAACCTGCCTCTGTCACCACAGGCTATCCCACTAGTAGTCCTTTCTTACTTACAGGCTACAGGAAAAGTGCCCAGCCCATACAAAAGCTAAATATCTGGGTCTGCAATAAGCACTGGGTTAATACTTAGTCCAGAACATTTTCATAGTGCCTCATCCATCGCAGAAACTTTGCTCTCTTACCCAGCTGCCCAGAACTGCTGAGAAAACTGAGTAGGGAAACTTGACCATTGCCTCTCCTGCTGCACTAACCTGTCACCCATTAGGCACATGCTGCCTGCAGGAAATTAGACACCTGCTTCGGTCTTCTTGCAGTCATTAAGGGTTGGTGTAGTATGTCTGCCAAACCCCTATTAATAAACCACCTTTTTGTCTGTTGCAGAATTATGCCAAGATAAAATGCCATTCCCCTTCTACCACTCGTTGTCTTTGTGTTTCACAGGTCCTAACAGAGCTTTATTTTCTGTACCATTTCCTGATCTACTGATATTTGTGCAGCGCTTACAAGAGGAGGAAGAATATAAAAAATCAGTAAACTAGTCACATAAATAAGAGTTACAGGAAACTACTTGTTCTCAGCTATACCGTTAGGGCCTGACTATCCACAACCTACCCTGCCCTAGGGGGAAAAGAGAGAGAGAGAGAAAGTATATTAAATCTGAGCAAAATGTAAGCTCTATGGCACAGTTTATATCCAAACATGTTGCTGCAGAAATGTTCTGTGGCCATCTTCATGGGCTCCTACTTTACAAGTCTAACACAGCTGCTGGAGGGAAGCAGAAGTGAGAGATGAAATGAAAAATAAAGCAAACTTCCTTCTTCCGTCATTTAAACTCCCTTCACTTAATGTTACTTTTTACATAGGAGGGGGAGAAAAAGTATTATTGTGTTTATAATCTGTTTGTTAAATGCATTACCCCTCTCATATACAGCACAGCCTCCATGAATCTCAAAGTATATAACAAAAGATGTTATTAGCATAATCCCCTTTTAACAGATGGAGCAACTGAGAAAGTTGCAGTGGATTATTGAAACTCATCCAGCAGCACAAGGGAAAATAGCTTTGTCATCCTGTCTCAGGCCAGCACTGCATTGATTAGACCAAGAGCTACAGGTCATTTCTCAATCTTAGCTGAGAGTCAAGTCTTACTTAACTTATATTCAAGTTTTGGCCTCCATTGCACACACAACATAAAATTTCCAGGGGAAGGGATTTATGAGTACGCAAACATTTTTACCAAAGGTCATGTCTGTATTGCTTTAAATTAGCTCATTTGCAATGACTGTTGCATTTCCAGTGACCTTCCAAAAAATGCCAGGACTCGGCCAGTGAATCCAATTTAACTAATGATACAGAGACAAAGGACAATTAAATACCTATGGGAAAACTCTCCTTCAGGTTTAATCTGTTTTATTTTAAATTAGGCTAATACAAATTAAGGAAACTGTTGTTTTTCAGGAGAGTTTTCATACAAATATTTCTTGCAATTTATTTATTTATTAAAGAGTATATTTCCATTTAATTTCCTAAGTGCCCCTTTTCAGGAAAGCCCCCCTGCAGATGCCTTTGAATCATAAAAACCTCTAATCAAAAGCTGGCAGACTGGAAGTGCTCAGACATTTATGATGAAAGGAGACCCCCCTAAACTCTAGAGATTTCTCAGATATATTTACCACGATGGAAATCCCACAAAGCCCCAACTTATACCTCTGCCTCATGTTTCTCTGCCTTCAAGCATCCAAGAAATGATGAGTCCATGGGATCCTAAAATACTTAGGAAAAGATAGGGCAATCCATCATGATTTCCAGATTTTAAAGGAAAATTAATGGCTTTATTAGCAAAGCTATGCAGAGCTCCTAATTGTTTGTGTAAGTAAAAACCTTGAGATGCTTGATGATCTATTACTTGCTTTCTAAAAGGTCATCTCCATCCTGTAGCAGACTGCTATATGGAGGATATTAGCATCAAAGCTTTACTACATGCAGAGGGTGAGCAAAGAAAATGGTGCATTATACCCCAGCATAATACAGAAAAAACCACCTCTGAGATGTAAAATGCTGATGTAAAGGTAAGTAAATGAAAAACTTTCATACTGGTTAGCAGGTATACAAAATATCTGGATGTAAGGATACATCCAGATTAATTAACCTTTTTTTTTTTTAAAGGATGCATCCAATTTAATTGACCATGCTCGCTGCAGGCTGTTACTTACCACATTGCCTCATTTCTAACAAGAGGAAGATAAATTCCAGGCATTAGCCATAAATAATGTGTGTGACCACTGGAGGTCACTTTTGATTTAGAAATCCTCCACTTTAGAGGCCTTTTGGAAGCAATACAACTGCAAAAGCAGAAAGGAGCACAACTGGGGTTTGCAACTTATTCATGAAAATTCATTGAAAAATATGTATTTCATTTTAAGGTATTTTGTAGCTCAGAAGGGCTTCAGGGAATTCTAGCAAATTGTCTTCATGAAACGGTTATTCTCACTAAATTTTTTCCATATTACAGAATTTGCAATGTGGCTATTTTGGTCTGATAGACAATACCATTAATAAATCAATGAATTGAAGCAGCAACTATAGGATTTGTTTGGAATGAAAAAGAACATCTTTTCTGTCTTTGTGACTCTGCAGACACATTACTGGCTCTGCATTTAAAGGAAGAAAATGTTAAAAATATTCACCTGATCCATGGATCAGATATCTACCACTTAGCTCAAAGGCTCCAAGTTTCCAGCTTTTGCCACTGAAGAAGTGAAGAAGGAGCAAAGAAAAGTAGCAATACTCTGTGTACTGGATTAATTTCTAGACTAATCCTGCAAAATCTTACTCCTCTGAGGGATCATCCTTAGATGACTGATACAATTGACTTCGGAGGGAGATTGTATCTGAATACAGATTCAGATCTTGTAAACCTGTAAAAAGGTTTTTTTAGACCAGCTGCCCATGTTCAGCCTCTTTCTTTTTGCAGTTTTTTCTTGTTTGCTCAGGTCCTGATGAAAGGGGGCTGCTTCCTGGCCTCTCTTGCTTGGGAGCAGCCATGCAATCCCTTGGCCCCATCTCTGTTGGGCAAAGGACAATTTGCTCATCCATTATAGCAGTGCATTTCAGCAGCGATGCCACAAACCCAGCATTACTTCAAGATCAGACCAAGGCTTTTGCGAAATTCAGAAGACAGAAGGGAAAAAAGGAAGAGAGGGCAAGAGAATATAGAAACCACATAAATTCTTCCATCAAGTATTTTCTTCCTGGCCTTTCTGAAGGAAGGATCAAGGACTTATTGTGGATGGGCATGTCTCCATTGCCTAGTAACAGTTCAATGTAGTGCCTGCTGTGTTCGTGTAAATGATTGCTCTTTTGTGCTGTGGTCTGTGGTTTTGATGATGAACTTCCTGTGAGACTGTAAGGATAAAAATCACAGCTTGCCACTTGTTGAAGATTTAAAGAGCTATAACTTCTAAGTGGTACTACTGAGGGATAAACAGACTCTTGACTCCTGCCTCCAAGCACCATGGCAGTGCCGCAGAATTTCAGTTGCTGAAACCTATACAAAACTCACGTGCAAGCACACAAAATTCCTGCCCGTCAGGGGAGTCTCAGGCCCTGACAGGCTGCAATGCAAAGAAGCTCTGCAAAGCTGACCGGAGACTCTCCTTTGCTGTCAGCTTTGCAGGGAAACCATCCCAATACAGCAACGATGGGCAGTGGCACAGGCATACAGAGAGCTTGAGGATGGCGGTGAAGGTACCAGCTCCAGCTGGAACAATACAGAGCATAGGTTAAAGGAGAAACAGTTTCAGGAACTTCTTTTTTCTCTCTGCATTCATATATATGACATTATACTGGTAAATTTTTATAAAAATAGCAGCTGATTTTCCTGTGAGGGTGCCTACTGGTCCCAAAAGAGAGAAAATTAATTCTGAGGATGGTCTTGGGGTCACTTTCCCTCCTCATTTCATGAACTCCAATCCCAGGTGGAATGTTCCTCAGTTCTAATTCACCATGCATTTAAACTGGGAGGGGGGGCTTGAGCTGTAAGGCAGCGTGCCCTGTCATGATGGGCATGTGCAAGGCTTTGCAGTAAAATGTGCCCTTTTCTTCATGCTGCACCTTTACTCCACAGGCAAGCACAGCTTTGCTTTCCGTTCCCATGCTCACTTCCATGCCTGTCTCTAGCCCTCGACATATGCAACTTCATTTGCAATTTCTTAATCATTTGTAGCTCTGTAAAAGCAATGAGATCCACAACACCATTTGCTCCCATTTCCTTAACACCAGCCCCACCCTTATAATATAATTTCAGCAAAGTAGAAGACAGTTCTGCATTTCCTGAATCATTTTGCCATGAACGGTCTTCTCCGATAATGCTCCCAGCTTGTGCCCATTAAAACCAGAGGCTGCATGTTCTGGGATGCCATCGTGATGGTCCCTTTTCATGCGCATCCCTTTATGGCACCTCCGATCTCATGGCTCCCTGGGTGACGGTGGTGGGAAACACTCAGCTGATTAGAGCCCAGCCCTTATCTGCTAGTTGATTTGGAGTAGAAGCTCTTTGGGAACCTGCAGTGGAAGCGCCAGACTTCTGCTGCTTTTCAGGAAGCTTTTTCTTATCTCCCGGAGACAGGGGACTTTTTAAGTGGAAAAAAGTTTTAACCTTTGCCATGACTGGTAAGAGCTTGATAAATTTTTGAACGCGGACGTCTGAAAGTGGGTAGCAGGAAACAGATATGTATCACTGCTTTCAAAAATCTCAGATTTTAAGGCAGCCCTGTCTCTTGCGAGATGTGTTTGTGCTTTCTGCCTCTTTGGACTGGGTTTTTCTCATGTGCTCCATGTTTAGGAGTGTTTTGCAATTGCAGCCTAGATCTTAGTGTAGGTTTTGCTTAGCCACTCGGTCAGGGCTGCTGAAGCTCACCCCTGGGCTGACCAGTCCTTAGGCTGTGGCCTTGATGTGGTGCAAACTCCTGCTCCAGGTGAGATTCAGCTGTCACAGACCACTATGAGGAGTAGAGAGTCAGAAACAGAGAGGTTAACGCTCTCTTTGCATTTACGGCAGCATAAGATAAATAAGTGTTATTAAAGCATTAATCATCGTGCAAAGAAAGGTTATCATGCAAAGGCAGCGTAGGCGACAGGAACTGGGGGGCGAAGCAGCTGACAGCCTTGATACTATTTGCCTACCACTTACTGCCCTCACAGCCTTTTGTCCCCATGGACCAAGCTGAACTTTCAAACCTATATTAAGACAGGGCAGGCTCTCTGAGACATGATCCGCAGATACAGAAGGATTGCTGACCTCCAGCAATCTGCTCTAAATAAAATGCAAAAGGACTCAGTCTCTGGTCAGCTCCCCAGAATGGTGCTCTGGGAGCTCCAGGGTGAACCACAGGGAAGGGTCCGGGTTCAAATTACTGTTTGTTTTTTCAGTAGGTGGGAAGGCAGCACATGTGCTTGATGCTGAAGGAAAGCAGATCTGCAGTGAATACCTTTGAGACGTATTTACCCTTGCAAAAATACATCCTCCGGTTGCTGCAGTGTCAGCCCTCCGAAACGGGAGCAAGGGGCTGCAACCAGGCAGCACCTGCTCCCCAGGCTGCAGCTGCTGACCTGCCAGGCACAGTGGGGTAAGGCCACCGTGGGGGAAAGAAGCTCTTGTCTCTGAAAAGCCTGAGGTCTGCTCAGCAGATGGCTGCAAAAAGGCCCACCAAAGTCAAACAGAACAAGAGTCCACACCGTGCACCCTGTGCGTAGGGCTGTAGTGGAATCCTTGTGCCTGAAGTGGTACAGATCAGCCACAGGTCAGGAAGCCAAGGGGAGTCAGGCCCCGTGTGAGAGATCCTTCACTGGGGAAGGTCCATGGGATGGGGCAGTCCCAGAGCCCAGACCATTCCCATCTGTGGGGACAGCTGGGAACTCTCCTGCTGTCAGAGTGGCCGGGGACACCCTTTCTGTAAAGTGCGGGACACTCGAGGTGACTGCAGCCCGCAGGTAAATGGGCTCTGACCTCGGGCTGGGCTGAGCCGGCACAGCATCGATGGGGCGAGAGCAGCCTCTGGCCCTAGCCCCCTCCTTCCAATTTACGGAGGATTACATTTTTCTTGCAGGAAGTCTCATAGTGAGAAACACGCAGGTGTTTTTAGCTTTCCAGAGAAACTGATGCTAATTAAATTGTTATCCCCACTGGAATTTGGTAAATCCAGGACTGCCTGCAGCCCTGGAGAAATGACAGTGTTTTATCAATGACCCAGTGGTTTGGCCTGGGACTGGGCAGAGACTGATAGAAACGTGCCCTTGAGAAGCCAAGCCAGTCCCTCTCCCATGGCAGCACCAACTGCAGCTGTAGCACTGGCAGCAGATGGCAACTTAATTGCAGCAAGACTTCACATTTCTATAAGGCTTGATCCCAGAGGATCTTGAAATACAATATAAGCTTCAGGTTAAATTAAGCTAAAAAAGTTGGGGGGAGGAGGGAAATGAAGGTTAGTTTTCAAGTGTGCCCATTTACTTTGAGTACCCAGTACAAGCAGCTCAGGGGGGATTTTCACAGATGCTCAGCGCTTGCAGTTCAGGTGAAATTTGTAGAAATTCCTCTGAACGTGAAGGTATCGAGCTGGGATCTCAGAGCAGAGCTACCTACAATAAGTGGAAACACTGGAAAATAAAACCTGAATTTTGCCTAGGGCCATATGGGAAGTTTGTATTTGATTCAGGTATTTGCACACATGTCCTTGTGTCTGCTATGCTTTGACAGGCCAAGTCCTGCTCTAAAATTTGGTGATAATGAGGGTGGATGAGTACTTTCAATGTCCCTCCTAGATATTTCTGTAATTAAATGTGAACAGCATGGACATCACCTGTTAGCTAAGCTACACAGCCCATGGTATTTTATTACTTATCAGGTTAAAAAAGAAATCTTTATGGGGTCAAATTGAAAGAAACACCACCGTGTGGAGAGCTTGGAGATGTTTTAATAATACTCTCTTTTCTCCAGTGTGGGGGTTTTTTTGCTAAATATGTTACTGGTTTTCAATGCCTACTGCAAAGTGTAACTCAGAAAATCCCCCCATGGCTCAGCCACTGGGGCTGCTGGAGGACAGAGCAGGAGGGCAGCAATGCCCAGGGATGCTGGGGGGCAAGTCAGGCCAGGCACCATGTCTCCATCCGAGATATTCCCATCGCCCTGCTGAATATGATTGCTCTTTGCCTCAGGCTGGAGGAGCAGAAACATTCTCCACACATGGCCCAGCAGTGGCCATTTTGGGCAATATTTGGTTAGAAGAGAAGCTCCACAGCCACTCTGGGACCCCTCTGTCCCAGCTGGTGTCTCTCCCTGGAAAGCAGGCAGCCGCACAGCCTGATGTCTCTCCCCCAGAGCATCTCCCCACCCATCCTTCACTGGCAAGACAGCTGCCTGCCCCAGAGCACAGGGGATTTCAAGCACATTCTTAAAAACAAAATAACTGACTGAACTGGTGAAACAATGAAAAAGCTGGAATCCAAAGAAACTAATCACTGGAATAAAGAGCCTTCCTCCACATCCCCGCCACCAGCCTCATCCCCGCACATCACGCTCGCGCCCAGCTGCCAACAGCAGGTGACACAAGTCCAGCTGCCACCACCTGCCCCACATGTGCCTGTCCCCAACACAAAACGGGAAATCATGTTTCCGTGCCCAGCACACAGATGTCCCGACCACGGCACCCTTTCGCTGCTGCTGTTACTTATGGCCTGGCTTGGCTTTTTGGCATTGTGTGGGCACAAGCCATAGTGGCTCCACCACCTCGCTGGGTTGCCCCAGCAGAGCGAACGGGGCAGCATGGGGCCACCACACAACGCAGCAGTGTCCGACCACTGGGACCAGGGTGAGCATGGTTTCAGGGAGGCACAGGTGAGTGCAGGAATGGTCCCAGCCTTCTCCAGCTCCCCAGCCCTTCTCGTTTGGCAAATATGCTCAAATGGAGTTGCCAGTGCCAGCCCTACGCTAATGGTGAGGCTGGGACGAGTTCCTTGCCAGTAACACATGGCCCAGCTTGTCAGACACTTGCAGACACTGTCACTGTGTGCAGGTTGGTAGAGTCTGATACACAGGGTTTGTCACCAGTGGGAAGAGGGGAGTGGGGCAGAGCCAGCCTTGTCAAAATGCTGGTGGCAGAGCACTGCCATATTTGACTCCTCCATCACAGCCAGACCATTCCTCCGAGGTGGACATGTTGTCTTCTACCCTCTTTCTGTACATCATGAACTTCTCACCTCCCCAGCCATCACCTCCTCCTGCCTTTGCAGGGTGCAACATGGGGATATTGCCAGTACAGTGCTTTCAGGCAGCAGGGATGGACTGGGGAGAAAGCTAGCCAGAACTGGGAAATAAGTTCTTCCCAACACAAGAGCACTATAGCATACAGCAGCCTCTCCCCAATTTAGATATGGGCTAAACTGGTGCAAGAATGGGCTAGAGGTATCCACATTTTCATTATCCATACAAAGTTGTGGCAATGCACTATAACAATTGCAGAGGATTTATGATTATCTTACTTTCACAGCAGTTGTAGAAAGGCAAATACTTAAGGGTAGCATAACTGAGATAGTCCAGCAGCAACCTGGGCTTCAGGTCACACCGCTATGGCAGAGTCCTCCCTTCCGAACATTCCCATTTCCAACAACACAGGTTAGTCACAATTTTCTATTTAAACTTCACATGCCGTCACATTGCCAATGACTGGTCAAAAGTGGAAAAGAAACTGAACTGATTATGCAGTTTTGAATGTAATTTTTTTCTTGCTGCTTAATTTGTGTAGTTACCATAAAGCTGTCATCCTAAGTATCTTTCTGTTTCAAGTCTAAGGGCACGTCTGTTTAAATTCTAGCACCACCATCCCCACTGTGTTATATCAGCTTCTCTCAGTGGTGCGTAATTTATTTGTTATTTTTTTCTTTATTCCTCCACTGAAAAGGACAGAAGTGTACAATCTCATTCATATCCTTAGGGAAAGAAAATGTCTGTATTAAATCATATTTGTGTGATCCTCTTGCAACATCATGGTAAATCAAGGGAAGTGTTTTGAGGTCTAGATGCTTCTAAAAACAAATTTTTGCTTCTGGAAGCATGTAATTTTTTAATTACATGCTACATGTCAAAGCCTGGGGCTTATACATTTATCTCTGCATACCTAGGGAATCGTTTTATCGAAGAGCTGTCTATTATGAGCTTTTAATATTCTCACATATATGTATTCCGTCATCCTCTCCAAGGACCACAATTTTCTCTGTACTCTATAATACACTGACACGCAGAAGCACTTCAGTAAATCTATGGAGGCAAATGGTCCTTCTTTTCTGAAGTCCTTAGCAGAAGTCCAGAGTCAGCAACTCCTAAAGGCCAATAGCAATAGTTTCAAACGATCTATCAGAAATCCAATATGCTTTATATGCTGAATATCACTATTTATTTAACTTGTAATGAAACTTACACATTTGTTGCAGAACAGATTGTTCTACGGAGCAGTGGGATCCATGATTTCCCTTGGTAATTTAAGAGACTTGCATGTGAAGAAAATTCCCAGAAGGAAACTTAAGCTAAACTACACATCATACAAATGCAATAGTCAAAATGTTGTGTAGGATTGATAGCCAGAAAGCCACTGATGTTTGAAGTTTAAAAAAAAAAAATTGAAAATCCCTGCTGCCTTTGTTTATATTCAAGAGTTTGGTTTATATTGAATGTGGTTTAGATGTTCCTTAGCACTCCAGCCATCAGCTAACTCTTCAGTACCTATCTCTGCACACCCAGACTCTATTCTGCTCAGCCTGTAGGGGATTTTCAGTGGAAACAGGAAGTTTCCACTTAAATTTAATTAAGAAATTGACATCTATAAATTATCTTCCTACCCATCAAAAATAGACATTCACCAACACACACACACATTGTTGCTCACCAGGAAACCTGTGTCCTGATAGTGAGAACAACTGGCACTCCTTTTCATCCTCCCTGCATGTTCCTCCAAAGATGAGACTATTTTAAGTCCACATTCCTATCATCAGCTAAGCCAATTTATTTTGTGCCTTTTACCTTCAAAAAGCAATTGTCTCTGATAAGTCCTTGGGTATCTGCAGGAAATATCAGTTCCATGCTTACACACACATTCATGCCTGACCACAAACACTTAGAAACCATTTCATACATTGACATTTTGAGAAAAATCATAGATATGTATGTCTATAAAAAGATATGGAAATTTAAGGTTATGAAATGAAACCATAAATACTAATTTCAAGACATATAATTGTTTTTTAAACACTTTAATGCTTTTTTTTTAAGTAATTGAAAGCCTTGGTTGTACACCCTCCAACCCCCACCCCCACCTTTTCCTGAAACTTGGAGAATTCCCAGACCATCAGTAGAGCTGTTCCTACTTCCATTCGAAGCCATTTTCGAGAGAATGCATCCTCTATCTTTCCATCAGAAAACCGTACTGACCCACATCCTCTCTAGCAGCATTAGGCATCACACCCAGATCTTAAAACACAGGACCATGCAACCACTGTTAGTGGGCCAGCAGTGCAGATGATTGTCTTTCATTAAGGCAGCTTCTATCTTACTAAAAAAATTATAGCAAGACATTTCTGTGTTTGCAATAGGGGTCTCACTGGCTCTTTGCTTAGTTCAGACCTTCAGAGCAAACATTTACACTATTGTTTACATCATTTTCCCTCCATTGTACCTAAAAGGTATCTTTCAACAGTGCTGCTTTACACGGCCACTGAGACAGCAAAGCAAACAGTACAGAATCAGCCAGGTTTTCTTGTAGCGTCTGACATACACGACTGAAGCAAAAGAAGGTTTTCCCCATTCATATTTTTTTAAAATGTCCACAGATAGAACTGGAACAGACAATCTAACCATTAATGAAACACAAACTTCAACAGAAGAGTAAAAAAGCTGATGATACTCAGCTCTGTCTAGGTTCACACAGCACAGCTTGTTACTTTTTTCCAGAGCTTTAAGTGTTATTTATGTAACCTTAGGGCATAAGCTCTTACCCAAGACCAAGGGGAGCCCGTGAGGGTCTCTGGCTGGTCTTCCTCCTCAGACGATATCCTGAGCTGATAATTTTCCCCCATTCTTTGCATATGCTACTAAAACCACTCTCGGTTTTGGCCATATACAAAAATGCTGCCTTCAGGTTTTAGCTGTTGACAACAAAGCTCCAGAGAATATAATTTCCAGTGATCATGTTTGCTTGCTAATTTTACCTGCTGAAGTTCTTGGAAGCAGTCAGAGCAAGAAACCTGAGCTCAGTAAACCAGAGCACACTTTCCTTGCAACTGAATCCTCAAGTATCCTAATTAAGTCATAAGGTTCAGTGAAAAATTAGAGCCTGACAAACACAAATTCACTTCCAAGCAGTTAGTATCCTTACTTTCATATGAGATTTTTATGGTCAGACACTTTGCCAAGTTATAAATTCTGTGAACAGAATATAAGGAATTTTCACTGCCAACATTTTACTACCATCATCAATCATATTTTGTACGGATTTTAATGGTTTAATTTTGTTTTCAAGACGGCTTCTTAATGTCAAAATATAATTCTGCCTTTCTGCACAGCTGCACAACTCCACAACCATAACTGTATGCATGTGAAAGCAGCACAGCTTTTCTGTTCTGTGCAATCAAGTTTGAAAGAGGGCCATTTTCTTTTCCATTTGTCCCTTTCAGTCTTCTGTTTCAGTTTGGTTTAGTACCAGAGTGTAGAATCCAACTATTATAGATCTCGCCCCATGTAACTTCAGACAAACTCACCCTGATAGCTGTGAGACTTCTGGTTCTGTAAGAGGGACTGCCAAGTCCAGCATCTTGAAATCACTTCTGGCAGCTGACAGGAATGGCAGCTTTGTCACCAAGATCATGCCTAGAGGAGGCTTTGTGCCCAAACTGACCACTAATTCACAGCTATGATATACTTTCAAATTCACAACCTTTAGCTTGAATTTTATTACTTATTATTCCTCTGCTTATAAGGCATCTGGCTGCAGTAGCTGGTGAAATAAAATTGCTATTAAAACCCCTGAACCCTTCTGACACATCTCTGACTTTGGGCAAAGGCTTCTAAATCTTTCCACTGAGTTATATAATGAAATGGGCTATTTATAGCGTACTACTGCAGGAGAGTCCTAGTGTTAGGTAAGAGCTGATAACGATTATCAAATGAACAAATATGCCCAGCTATGTTTGATATTTATCCTTAAGCTATACGCAAATTCAGCAAGTCGGAAATTAAGTGATGGAAAAAGAAAACTTTGGAAATACAGCATTGAATAGAGAAGTAGCCTCTTGCTAGCACGTGGTCTCTCATCACTGTGAGTGTCACTAAGCCAGGCAGCATGTGAAGATAGTTGGCAGCCCACCAGGCATTGTCAGCTTGAGGATTAGGGTATCACAGTCACACAGGCTGTGGTTTGACAGTGCATTGTTTTCAACAGCAACATCAGAATCAGCTGTACTTGCCTCTGTCATCCTCCTTATCCCAAACTACAACATGAAGAGCTTTTTAAAGTCTGAAACAGTTCCTAAACCGATTTATTCTGGGGTCTCGAGACAAGCTGTGACATCCCAGCTGAGAGGGAAACTCACTGCTGCATGGAGTTGCCTTTAAGCTTTGGAAGTATTGGGAACAAGGTGCTATTCCTGTGCATCAACCAAAACTAATGCAGCTGCCAAACTGCTGCAAATGTCTGACATGGCAAAGGAAATGTCAGTTTGCATCACAGGACAGGCATCGGGTACTAGCAACGCACTCTCGGCTCACTCCAGTTACTCACTGGGCCTATGGGAGTCTGTTGGGCTGCCCTCAGCATCCCTCCTGCGCTGTCACGCAGCCTCGTGCTATCAGCTCTGACCTGCTCCTGCCCCTGCAAGTCTGCCACTCTGATCTGCTGGTGCCAGTCCTCGATGGACTTCCCACCTGATGGGTGACATAGGATCACAGTACATTGACTTGGAAGGCATCTGGAAGAGACCTAATTTTCAGAAAAATTGATGCTTACTTAGATTCTTTCATGTTCCATGTTAGAAACTCAGAATCTAAGGTGGCCCAATCGCCAAGTCACTCTCAAGTTATAGGCTAATGCTTCCATGAGAAAACAGCACAGCACTTAAGTTACCAAGATGCTCAAGTTACTTGTACTTCTGTTGTACACCAAATGTTAAGGTTGTGAGCACAGAAACCCACTTATTAGCTATCTGACAGATCACATTTTCTTTCTGGAACAATTTTTGGGAAGGAAATTCAATACAATTCTTCTCATTTCAGCTAAACAGGGAAGTGCCACACCTAATGCATTTCAATGGCATTCCTGCTTCTGCTGAAAGGTCTATTCACTAAACTTAAAAGATAGGAACCACTGTTTGTTTGAGTAATTTTCCATTGTCCCACCCATTTCTTCTGTTAAATTTGCTTTCAAGCTGTGATGGGTAAGTATAACAATCTATCAGCAATACTGTTTAAATCATTGTAATACGTTGTGTAATGTTTATTTATAAAATTCTTCAGGAAGTGGCTGTGCATCTTTCCCAGCACACTGTATTTCTGAAGTCTTTGTCCTATTCTGCACCATCCAACTTCTGGACTGTTCTGCTTTCACTAGGCAGCACTAACAAGTACTGGTGTTTCTTCTGTGCAATGTATATGAACCTAACGACTGCTGTTCCTAGATCAATGCATCTGATAGTCTGGTATCCTATGTCTAAGGGTTATCATCACCAACACTTCTGATCAAGAAATCCAGAAATGGAATAATAACCAGATGCAAAAAGAACTTTCTCCATAATTTTCATAAATTAGGACAGCGGTTCCCAACCTTTTCCCAAGGTTGCCATTCCCACCACCTGCTCCCCTTCCCACCTCCTCCACTGCCATGCCCACACAGCTAGGCCACTCTCTCTTTGCCTCTTTCCCAGTGCCCCCCACGACCCCAGCAGCTGCTTTTCCGTTGCTCCCTTCTCATTTCCCCACTCTCAGGACTTCATGACTTTGCTCCTACCTCCCCAAAGGTAGGACACACATGGAACACAGGGGCTGACACAAAATTCATGGAAGATATTCTCAGACTCAGTTCACATAAGCTTCACAACGGTTTTTGGGCTCCTGCTCAGCTCGTAGCCTCTGTGAGAGCCTGTAACAACGAGTTTCATTGGATAATTTTGCAGTGTACACAGAAATCTTGATACCAGTTTTAAACATTGCGTAATGATTTCACTGCATGATGACACAGGGTAAACAGGAGCCAACTTCTTTTTATAAACAGCGTTTGTAAGTGCTGTATCATGAGAAAGAAAAAAATATTTGTAATCATCCCAGAATATTTAAATATAGAATATTAGCTCATGGTAACCTTCATGTGAACTTTGCTTTGCTGAACTGATGAGATTATGTCATCTTATTTTTAATAGAATAATTGTTGAACTTAAAGATTAAGATATTTTTAACAATCACAACTCTACTGTACCAGGACAGTGTCACTCACCTAAAATAATTTAAGTTTCTCTGGCCTTTTCACGTTACTGCACTTGCCATGGACAAAGCGTATGGAACTGCTCTTCTCTATGTTTTCTTTCTGTAAAGGCTTTTGTCTTGTACACACCCATGGCAATTTATAGCACCTTGGTACCTGAAATAGGGCTATATTAAGAAAGAAAGAATAAAATCTACCATACACAGCTGTTGAGTTGTAACTCTCCTGTTTTGCATCTCCTGCAGAGGTAAGATTCAAGATGCTGCATGTTCAGCCCAAACATGAGCTTAGTGGGGGATCTCAGACTGGCACACAGTGCTGCCAACCTGTCCCAACACAGGTGCCATCTCATCTGGGACAGATCTATGTGATTTGTGGCTGATAAATCAACAGTATTTAAAAGGATAATTTAACTTTGAATAGAATGAAATCACACCATCACCAAAAAACAGGTTCCATTTGTTTGCACAACCACGTTCTGCATAGGTATCATATGATGCAGAATTAATCCAGTGGTTATCGCAATACCCTGTGAGTCAATAACTGTTCTCCAAACTGTTACTGGTCCCTATAGGTAGTAACAAGTAAAAACTCACTTTCCTATCAATCCTGTTGTCTCTAAGTATAAGGAAAATTGTTAAATTGCTGTTAACAGTGCCACTCAACATTTTCTATAGCACCTCAGCACACAGTGCCAGAATAATACTCCTTAAGTATGTTCATAGTTTAAGTGCATAATCAACACATCAGTCATGTAACAAGTGTGAAGACATTTCCTTCTGTTTATATTACTGTGTAAATCTAAATCAAATGTTTCAATTTTCTTGAGGATTTTAATCAAAGCCACATTTACATATGAAGCAGCTTTATGAAGCTTTTCTTAAAATCATGGCGTTTAATTCCAAACATCTTTTTCTCACTGAGCAGGAGTCTCGCTGTTATATCCGACACTCCATCACTCCCTCACCAAATAACATGTCAGCCAATGGGCAATGCCAGCAACTGGGCTATTGCCTCAAAAGTCCCAGAGTTGTGTCCTCCACAGTACTCAATGGTTATTTTGGGGGCTGTCCACACAGGACTGGAAATGTTATAAAAGCATTTGCAAGTGACCAGTGCGGCAACTAAATTAAGTGCTCAAGCTATCTGTACAGGATTCCATTTATTTCACAAAAGAATCAAACTTCTATATGTTTCAACAAGGATCTGGAAAGAACTAACGGCATACAGCCAATATTACTAACGCAAAAGCACATATCTGGCTCAGCTGGGATGTTTGCCAGTCCTCAGAATACTTAAAGATAAAAACATTCCATACACATACTCGTGACTGTCTTCAGCCGCATCTTCCCAGGCGTACACCAGGCCATCCTCTGACCTGACCTTGTAAAACTAGTTCTTCAAAGGCTTGGCAAACATGTAGCACAACAAATTCTAACGTTCACTCTTGAAAACAAATGCCAGGTGTTCCGAGCGGCTCCCACAACCAGAACCACTGAGTATTTCTTCAGGTGAAGACTGGAGCAGGGATAAGGGATAAGTGGTCGAAGACAGCCAAAAGGCAGAGGATATACGGGACTGGCTTTACTTTTCGTTAAAGAGCTGCATCCTTAAGGAAGTAGGAAAAAGGAAAGAATACGGATTTTATTTCAGCATAGCCGCCATATTTCAGTGACAGCTGATGAAATATTAAGGCTGGTTGCTGAGGGGTAGGGGACAATGTGTGGGCGGAGGACTCTGGTGGGAGAACTGAAAGGCAGAGTGGCGGATTGCGCATGGTGCGGTGCAGTGGGTGTGTGGGTGCCTGCCAGTGTGCCAGCCTGTGCTTGCTTCCCTTGCTCTCCATTTTCCACCCTGTAAACCTCTCCCTTGCCCCTTCCTTTGGGTTGTTTGTCTATTACTGGTACTTCTTTCTTTTTGTGTGACACATTTCACCACAGAGTGTCACAGATACAGCCTTTGAAAAGCAGCCCCCTCTTCAGCAATATTTAGCAGCTGTTTTTAGACACAGAGTGGGAGCCAAGATCTGTACATTCCCTATCACCACAACGGGAGGCACTTGCTAGGGAAGGATGAAATCCCTTACATCCTCTAGTGTTCAAATCATCTGTAATGCCCAGATGATTATATACCAAACATCAGTGCTTAAGTGCTTGTGAAGAGTCCTTTGATAGTGGAGAGAGGATGGTAAGAACGAAAATAATGTCACCTTCCCAGTAACTGTCTCTATATTTGGATACTGTCTTTTGCAGAAGCTGAATCATAAAATACTTCACTCTCTGACACACAATACAGAACATGCTAACAATACGATCTGCAGGCGAGAATAGTGGATGACTAAACCAGCAAGCATGGAAGGCACTAGAGAAGAAGGTAGAGGCTGTAAAAAGTCTGTAAAAGCATGCAGGCAGTGCCTTTTATTTTGTTTGCTACTACATTGTCAAGTCAATCCGTGTGATGGAGAGGTCTATCTTCTTGCCACATCCAAAGTCAGAAAGGAAATACTTACTTAAAAGACTTGTGTACATAATAGGCATGGGCCAGGTTTTCTCGCAAAGGTCACTGGGACTGAAAGCCAGTAATTCCCTCCCACAGAAGGCAAGACAAGAGAAGGGCAGAGCTGGGTCTTGGGTTCCCAGCCCTACAGATGCACTCTGGTAAACAACTGCAGCACAAGTTGCAGCACAGGATGCCAGTCTCACCCAAACAGATTTGCTTTTATTTATCATTATTATTTATCTGTATTACTGTATCACCTCAGAGTCCCAGCTGGACAAGAACCCTACGTTGTCCCTCTCCGTGAAAGCTTACACTCTAAAGGAGCTTGGCTTGTAAACTAGGTCAGGGATGAAGAAACTTTTAGATGGAGCTCTGGAGAGTGCTCTCCCTGACTCACCTACCATTACTTTTTTGGCATCCTGTGAACAAAATGCTGTATTTTTCTACCATGTTGGGTGCACAGCTGGTTGTATGATGGGAAGTAACTGCATTTGGTCACACAGTAAGTGCATATCTGGTCTTATAACAGGATATGCTCCATCTGACAATGGACCGTGCAAGCAGGTTTCACCATATACGATTGCTTATGTATATACTCCATGATGGAGAATGACTGCGTTTGGTCACACGATAGACATACGTCAGGTGAGGCCAGGTCGTGAGACTCCTACCCTCTAGACAGGATACAGTAGGTAGGTAACTCATGGAACAAAAGGTTAATGCAGAAGCAACACTCAGGAGTATGATGATTTCAGCCCACTAGCAGCTGCATTTTGTCAAAGTTTTGAAGACTCTGTGGCAAAACAGAATGTTAAGAAAGGATGTGATTTATTTTTTATTTATTTATTATTATACACTTTAGGCCTTTTTTCAGTTTCTTGGAGAAAATGGATGTCTGAAGACTTGCAAAGCAAATCTCAGATCTAAACCACAGGAAAAGTTAACAGACACTTGGTATAAGTTAAGTATTTGGTTACATGAAAGGAGATTTCAACCTGCCGTCTTTAGTTCCGAGTTCCTGTAAAAACTCTTATACCTTTGAGGCTGTGTTATGCTTTAGGCCATTAAGCAGTACTGTATTTTCTCTTGATCAGTTCAGGGCATTTCTTAATTATATTAACTGCTTTCAGCCAACCCTTTTCTCCCCCCCCCCCCCCCAAGCATACTTGACATTCCTGTACATCACCAAGACAGATGTCCATGCAGCATGAACTTTATTTATAAAGGATGGACTAGACATGAATGTCACACTTCTTTAAAAAAGTTTAAATTAACTAATCAACTGGTGAAAACTGAACAGGTAATACTATTTACATAGGACAATGCTCACTTTCCTTCCCAAAACTTAAAAGTGAATTCTCACTCTGAAACAAGGACAATGAAATAAAGAAACCCACTGATTTCTAGCAGTTACCTTGTAAATAGCAATCTAAGTCTCTCGAACTTACAGAACTTATCTTTTCCCTGTAAATTAACCTAAATTATCTCTTTGGCATAGTCATACTGGTGTCTGCATTTCAAGGCCAGTGCCGTGACGGGCTCAGCCACCTAATGGCATTTCATCAGTATAAAATCAATGATCCTCCCATTGGTGTATCCAGCAAGAAAGGACTGCCCAAGTATTAGATGTCTTCTGACAATGTCTATGCTCATCCTTCCTGCACCTGGACTGAGTGAAGTTAACACTGATTCTATAAAGACAAACAGGAAGTTTGCAACTCAGAGAGTATTTCCAAAAACATAGACAAAGACTGTGATCACTGACTTTACATTTAGAGTGTACAAAATACCGTGATGCCTGGTGCCATTCTAGAACATGTTTTTAGATTTCCATCTGAATTCCTCAGAGATGTAGTCTCCATTTTCTCATTCTTTTGAAGCACCTTGGCAAGAAAATATCCCCAGAAAGTGTACTGGGAGGGTTTCAGAACCATCTCATCTGCTATCTTGAGTGCACTGGGCCCAGCTTGAAGTCTGCAGCCAGTGCAACAGTTTAATGAGAATCCAGAAAACACCACTGTTCTAGAAGTAATAAGTCACTTGCAGGTCAGTCTCACCATTTGATCTCTTCAGTTACTTAAGGTAATTTCAGTTTCAGGTTTAAATGTTCAGATCTCATTTTAAAATCTACTTTCTTGACTCTCTTCCTTATGCTAATAAAACCAGACACATAATTATGCCTCTATCCCAAGAGTCCTGCATGGTAAACCTATCCAGTGTGGCACCTGTTCCAAAAATTAAGGCTCCAACTGAGTTCCCACTACTACAGAAATATACTTTACAAATCTTCATATAAAAAGCCTACCTGGATCAATCAGTAGCAGCATACCACAAAACTGTAACAATTCCTGTTGCCTTGTGCCAACTGTTAGATAAATAAGACTTGTAAAACAAAATCTGCTCCTAAATTTACATTTCCTATTTCTGGAATGTACAAAAAGTTTTCTAAAACTCTTGCTTATGATCTTGCATGTGGTCTTTTTTGTCACAGAAGAAGTGCACTCATTGACCTTCCTTCTGATCCAAAATCATTTCCACAATGCAAAGTAGTAAGTTTCAGTGTCTCTCCCAGGAATTAGGAATGATTTCCGTCAGATAATTAAATGAGAAAAGTCACTTCAGTGTTTGGAAATATGAGTGTAAATTGTCTCATTAGATATTCTAATAAACAATGGAAAACAGTCCTCTTTCTGTTCAAAAAGCAGAGCCTCTCAAAAGTAAGTTTGTGAGATTGCAGCAAGTAGTGTCTTGTATCATTCAGTAAATGTGTCGTTTTTCAATTAAATATGTCGTCCAGTCAGGAAGAAAAGTGGTCGGTCCTCTTTTGCATTGGCAGTCTGGAATTCATCCCGCAGTCGGAACTGCCACTCGTCTTCCAGCTCTAGCCGGACAACAGTCTGGCGAAGAGAACTGCGATCTTGACAAATCACACACAGTGTGGCACCTAAGCAGACAGTTAAAAAGAAACCCACGTGAGTATCCCCTTTGTTCTCAGGTCACCCAGCTCCCACCACCCCTTAGCATGTAGAACTCCACCACTTTCAAAACAGGAGTTAAAAGTGGGCTTGGGAGAAAATAAAGACACTCATGTAGGACTGAGGAGAGCTATGTTCAGCTCTCTGTTTATCAGGATCTTCTTGTGTAACTTGAGGTATCTAGTATTCATCTAGTGAACAGGACTAACAATACATTCCCTACACTTTAGGGTAAGGAAGGGCAACGCTGTCGGGTCTAAAGAGGTGGTGATGAGTCCTGGTAGAAAACAAGATGAAGCCCTACATCCATTACTGTTCTAGCCCTGCTGATAATTACCTTGTTGAGTGAAACTCTCACTCAGCAAAACACTTACACCACAAGTCAATCACCATGAAGGCTGACTAAGCTCTGCTTTGCTGACCAGAAATGGTCTAAACATGTCCTTAAAACTAATCACAAACTTTAGCGCTTTTCAGATTGGTAAACTAATGTGCCAGCAAAGAAGAATCTGGTCTGTATGGCTATGGGCACAGGCAAATCCAGAATGCCAAAGTAAGAAAAATCATATTTCAGTAAACAATATCAACTGCCTTGACTGGCATGCTGATACCATTTTAACTTGCATGCATGATTTCCTGGCTTCTGAGAAGAGTGCTCAATTAAGAGCAAATAATTATCTCACCAGCATTCAATAATCTGAATGAGAGATGGTGAGGTAAGTGGAAATGCCCAAGACAAAAAAAAGCTGAGATTATAATAAAAAGAAACAAGACAGACAGCCATGTGGTGTTTAATGCTCATGTGGTGGGTTAGAAAATCAAGTAAACTGCCAAGGGAGATGGAGAAATCCCAAATCAAATACACTTTGTTACACGCTATAAAAATCATCTTGTTTATGCAAAATGAAACTGATTGATAGCCTCTGGTCACTAAAAAAATACAGTACAAAAGGACTGCTTTCATTTGCAGTTACTCTGGTAGCCTTGTTAGAGAAACTACAGGCTGATTAAAATGTGGACAATGCTCCAGAATGAGCATAGGCACTGGCACTCCTGTGGCTTCAGTGGCGTGTGCAGGTAAAAGCACTGTACACCCCAATTTGCACTTAGCTACACATACCTACATGAAACTGTATTAACTGCAACAAAGAACACAGCAGTTCATAACAACTCTGCCTGTTTCAAGAAGGCATTTGCCCTGGTGTTCTTCCTCCAGTGACAGTTATAGCTGTGACTGAAACAAATCCCCAGAGCGCTAAATGCCTAAGATAGTAGCAGAAGAATCCAAAAGAAGTTTGCAATGTGACTACCTGCAATACAAATGGAAGTTATTTGTCTCCACTGCTATCCACCATCATAAGGACTGCATGGAGAAGAAACTGGTTATTAGGAATAAATTTTAAATGATCCAGCTTCTACTTCCAAAGATGGTAAATAGATTTTGATGGAGGCTTGTCCATCACCCATTTTCTAAAGAAAATTAGAAAACCTGCAAGAAAGGTAAATGCTTCATATATAAATCTTAAATACCCAGTTTTCAAACATGAAGTAAAGAGTTATGCATATACACTAGGCATACAGAACTTATAGCAGTGTTATATACCAGTTTACTACAATACAGAGCCAGCATGATCAAGCATCAAAGATGGGTGGGACATATAAAAACAAATATGAATACATGTATATACATATATATGTATGTATATTTTCATATAAAATACATTTTTCCCCAGGTTCCCAAAGTCAGGTCATATAATTCTCTGTAATAAAATTATTGCAGCTCACCTTTAAGAAAATGAAACTTCTTCAAAAAGCTAGCTACAACAAAGGAGTCACAGAGGTATAGCAGGAGACCACTGAATGTCAAACCAGAGGAACTGATATTCAGAGAGTGAGGCCGAGAACTCACATAGCAAACTGCAATCTGATTGGGAGAGGGGAAAAAAAAAAAAACATTTTTCAAGCTTTTATATAAAGCTAAGGCTTGATATCAAGCTTTCAGTATTTGCACCTGATTCAAATTCAGAATTGCTTTCCAACTCCAAATATTGTGTTCTTTAAAGTTCCTTCTTAAACATCCCTCTACTTATTAAAAATCTACATAAAAGCACTATTCATAACTATCTATTAGTCATTACTATTCACTACTATTATTATCATGAGGTTTAGATATGATAGGGTTTGAAAGCTGCAGTAACAATAGCTCCCCACAACAATAATGTCACCTGCGTGGCACAGTTTAGTTACACATGAGCAAATATAGTAACTGTGCAGCCAGACATGAAAATAACCCTTTAGAAATGCCTAATTTCATTTACATTACGATAGGATTACTCAAGTCAGTTGAGTTGTGCGTGTACATAAATGCACAAGGTTTCCTCTTATTTAATTTGTTTTTATGGCTGCTCCCCAAATCCACTAGGAACCAGGAATATTTATTGCACTCTTTCAGGATTTATAAATTTAAATCAAGGAATCTTCCACACAAGTGTTTCCAAAGTGCCATGGTACTACTTAACTAGGGCAGACCCTAAATCAGCATGGCATAAATCAGCATGATTCAGTGGAGGAAGGTTGACCCACAGCAACTGAGACTCTGGCCCAGGCTGCCTATATTTATCTATATTTCTTCAATCCTATTGTATCATATTCCAGCTCAGGTAACAATTCCAGAACCAAACTGAACTCATTTCCTGCACTGCATGGTTAGAGCTGAAAGGATGCAATGGATGAAGACAGTAACCATATAATGCCCTTCCACAGAGTTTGTTTTTCCAAATATGGTGGGAACATAGACCTGTAAGATCTCAGCCAGAAAGGAAATGAAAAGATATAGTTCAAAATGTTCTGAGAGCAGCATATATGGCAAGGTCATTACACAGCTGTTTTGGTAAAGAAGTTTAGTAAATCCAGCAAGACTGAATTTCATTTAGTATTCAAGTCAGGTGAAAAGGTAAAAACAGTTTCTCTCTCCTGAACAACACTAACTTAGTATCACACTTCTATCTGACCTACATTTGAGTTTAAGTATGACCTTGGCTTTAGATCCAAACTCATCAGAGAGCACCAACAGCTCCTGAGATCTCATGCCAGCTTCTCCCATTCTGATTGTTTTCTTGGTATTTGTTTCACTGCCTCAGCTTATCAGTCAAAAGTAAACTAAAAACATTTGTATTTTGAAGTGCTTTCTAAGGGTTAGCTACTATTTGTAAAGAACTCTTGTGGAAGAAATTTGCTGTAGGAAGGGCCAAATTATAGCAGACAGAAAACACTTCTCAAAGAAAAATGTGGTCTGTGTTAATTCAGAATCTAATATAGTTCACAGACTGTATTAGCATTTAGGACAACTCTGGTACTGTTCTCCATGTACTTTACTTGAAGCCTCTAATAGTATTTCTATGGGACTAAAATTTTTAACATTACAGGGATCTAATACCTGATTCTTCAAAGGCTGTGTAACTATTATTAAGGAATGCATCAACAAACTCATCCAAAACATAGCCTATACATTTCTAGAGCTGCTTGAAAATTATTTTGTGCGGTACCTGTGGTCCTAAGTTAAGGTAACAGTCCACAGATAGTACTGGATGGCTATAATTCTTCAGTGAGAGAGGGAAGAAGCGATGGCTGTGATACTGGAGGTATTTTTCAAGGAGCAACTGAGCAGGTGCTGCCAAGAAGGTATGCTTGCTGTCAGGAGCACAAATGTACTGAGCAGGGGAGATTGAAACTGGAGTGTCAGATACCTATGAGGAAAAAATATTTCTGGTACAGATCAATCCTGATCAAGTTGTACTTATCTGAATTTTGGTTTGTATAAAATATATCTCTATCCTACAAATCTAAGATTTATATAAGAAGCAAAGTCATTCAGCCAAAAATATCTGCTACCAAAAAAGTTTGAGTTTCACAGAATTATATTTGTATTTATAGAGTCTTTGAGGTTTCTTCTTTGAACCCAAAGTACTCCTACATATGAAGTCATATGAAGATGAGCAATTCAATAGCTATAGATAAAAAACTCATAGTGACTGGTCATTTGGATTGTAAAGAGACACTTTAGCTATTTTTAAGTTTTAAAGGAAAATGATTAAGGAAAGGTACATTTATGCCAAGAATATTGTGGATTTCAGAAAGAAATTTAAAAAAAACCCACATGGCACACATAACCCATTACTGGCATTCGGTGATGCACCAAAATACCTCAGCTCTCCTGGTTACAGGGTACAAAAACGAAAAATGGAATTTTAACAACAACGAAACAGAGGTCTCAGTTCCCACCTTAGACTTAATGTGGAAGGATCGCTGCCCTCCTACTGCAATTTGCTTTTTCATGACACTGAAGTGATTGAACCGACAGATGAGAAGGCCAGCACTGTGGACACGCAAGTTGAAGTCAACATCATCACATGTAAATCTGGAAAGAATAAAATCATAGCAGTTCAGAGGGATGTTTCTCATCACACACTAACAAATACAAGCACGCCAGGGTCTTTGATCAGCGCTGTAGAAAGGACAAGTGTCAAACATACTGACCCTCCACCAGTGCCTATCAGTGAGGGAAAGAGGCTTCAGTTTTGTAATAAACTAGGCTAGAATAAGTTCAAGATAAGAATGAGGGAGGGAACCACTTAGGGAGGGAAAGGACCAGAAACACAGAGAAAAGTGGAAGGAGAAAGGTAGTAGATTGACAGGAAAAGACCCAGGAGTTAAAATATTTTGTTTGCTTTTTACTACAACAATGCAGTCATAGAAAATAGCTACATACATTACTACTCCAAATAAGGTCAAGGAAATTAATTCCTTTGACTTCCAAGGAAATGGATGAGGCCCTACATTTGATTTGTCAAATGCACAGGTCTCTGACTACTCATTTTCCCCTTAGAATATGAATATCCAGTAAATTTTTCAATGTTCCTCTACAGAAATAATGTCATTTTACATTAGAGACAAAAACTATTTGAAGACAAGGAGTCTTTTCTTAATACAACAGAACTGCTCAGACATAGATAGGAATAAATTAAGCAGAAAGACGCCAAACATACCTGAGCTAAATTTGACCTGTTTTAAAAATAAGATGGAACAGAATAAAAGGTAAACTTCTAAAGCTGACTAAATCCAAATACCTTTGGAAAATTCAGACTCAGTTCTCCATTTTGAGTATATATATTATACAGCAAACAGGATGATGTGCAGAACCATTGGATTAACATCCAGGGCTTGGATTTGAGAGCTCAGCGATTACTGGAACAGTTGACATCAGTGAGAAACACAGCATTTAATTATAGGTTTTTAAAATCTTGTCTTTGATCTTAGTAATATTTACATGGATATTTGGTATGTCTGACTGTCACTGTCTCTGTGTTTTAAAAATGTACCTTTTTCCTTGCCAGCCCAGGCTTGGAATGCCATACAATACTTCAGGCTCAACAGCACACACACAGAGGATTATGGCGAGCCATGCATGGTTTAAAGACACAGGCAGGGAATGGGTGGTGTGATCTGGCATTCCTGACATTTTAACATTTCTGCCTGTACTCATATCATTTTGCTTTATTGTCATTCTCTTCATTAGCCCTTCATAATGCTTCATAAGGTAATACAGTTAGACAGCCTGGGAGCATAGTTCTGTACGACGAGTTGCAGAGGAACAAGTTTAAAATGCTCTTTTAAAGTGTCAGGCTGGTGACGATAGAAATTTAAGTCATTTATTTATCGACAGAATAATGAAAGCAGAAGTGCTTCCCTGCAGTTATAAGTAAACTTGGACTTCAGAAGACATCTTCCTGAGATAGGAGAGTTCTTCTGAGAAGTACAGTGACTGATGTTCAGTTATCTAAGTCTAGGTGTGTAAAGCCATTTTAGATTACCTGGGGTATCCCACCTAGCTTACAGAAAATCACATGTAGATTTCATGTCATACCTGCCACCCCTATATGGACATTATGCATATTCTGAGGTAGAGGCCCAAAGGCCACTTGCAATAGACAGCTGGGAGACCAATACTGCAGGGCACACTGCTGAGTATGTCTACCCTGTAATTCAAATATGACTGTTTTATTTGGAACTATGGAAAATAATGTCTTTTGCCAACTGCTGGCAACTTGGGAAGAATGTGAACTGACAGTATGAAAACAAAATCTGTCTGCATCCCATTAACAACCTCCGCCCAAAAAGCTTTGTAAAACATCCTTTATTTGGTTCATTATCTGTATTGAAAGATGCTACTGATTCACTTACCTGTTCTGATTGTACTGTACATTCTGTGTCAGATCGACATTCAGCATAATGAAATCATGCACATGGCAGCAGGAGAATGGCTCCTTGATCTCAGCACTGTTTGTTTTACTGGACCATTTCCTCATCCCAATTAAGGCATAGTGAGTGACATTGGGAGTTGCTTCGATATGTTGCAGAATTTGCTTCAAGGAAACATTCCTTTCAGTCCACGTATAGTCACTACAATAATTACAAAAATGTGTAGAGAATATTCAGAATCTCATTCAGCTGAAGAGCAATTCTTAACAGTTGAAAGTAGTTATGAGTATCAGGTAGATAACTTCAGTGTTGTCTTACTTTACTGCAACTTTTTGTCTCTCACTCTAATCAAAACTTAAAATTAACTAGTGCTTATGTGGTGGGGACTGGTATGACCGATCTGAAGCTTAGTATGGATCTTTCAAAATATTCATTCAGATATGTAAACTTTTAAAGTTACCTGGATAATGTTCCAAATTACTTTGGGAGGGTTGCTGACTTTGTAGACATAGCTTAAGTGCAAAGTATAAGATCCTCCTAGCCCACCCCTAGAGTCCATAAATCTCAGTTTTCACTGAGTTTAGTTCTCTTTGAAGGTTTGCTGTAAATCCTGCATAGCACTGTTCTGGGAATAGATAAAAATATCTAGTACAAACAATGTTCTAAAGTAGAGAAAACAAAAATACTTGTTTTGGGATTTGGGGAGCTAATAAAGGAGCCATACAGACTGGGACTGATAAAAGAGCTGAAGGAAATTAGCTGCACAATTTGCACAGAAATGTCTTTTAGCTTCCTTAGAAAAATCCTGTTAAAAATGTACATGTGAATGCCCATGCTTGTCCAGTATATCAGGGATTGTGTGAAATCTGCAGTCCAAGTAACTCTAGTTTGAACCGGAGTTAAGCTCTACAGCAAAGGCTGCAGGGCACTTAAATCCTCAGGGGACAGGAATGAAAAACTGGCACTAAACTATGTGCTATGCAAAGGCAGGTATCTAGGGAAAATAATTCTCTCATTAGGTAAATATTATTCTCTGCTTGTACAGGGAAAAATTTGTAGTATATCAAACACAATTTCAAAACTGATATGCAGTGAAAGGTTAAAAGAAATCAGCTGAAAAAGCATATATTACTCTGTTTACCTTTTCCTGTCTCCTGAACAATCAAATTCTACTGAATTCCACATAACACAGGAGTCATCTGAAATTACAATGAAAGGCCAAATATCCTGGGGTTTTATCCCCAGCTCCTCCTGCCGATTTCGTTCAAGCTCCAAGTTATGGTAAGACAACTCTTTTATGAGGAAGTGTGCAGCACCTGAAACCAAAGACAAAAATCATCAGATTAAAAGTTGCTTTTAACTTGGAAGCCTTTTGAAGTGAATATTTCTGCAGACCAGGGTATGAGTCACTCTGAAGATTTTAACACCCTAACACTCCCCAGAGCTAACTTATTTTGTCACTTGCCAAGCAAGTAACTTATTGGACCCCACTGGGAAGCACATAAAATGAATCCTGATTTTCTAGTGTCTTAAGGGTTTAGCGACTTTTAACCTGACAGATATTTGGCTCCACTAGCATCTCTTAGTGCAAATAGAGATGTTGATTGACCAGCTGAACAGCATGGGAACAATTTCCCCTGATGACCTACTTTGAATGTTTGTCACTAATGCTGTCTATAAGTTGTTCCAGCAGTAAAAGCAAGGCGCTGAATATCTCACAGATACTGTATTAGCAGAACCTAACTAAGACATGTACTAATCAGTGCATCACTGCCTATGCTAATAGTACATAACTTATTTCTATGAGGAAACAGAGTAGGTAACTCCATCTAAGTTAACACCCTCAGCTCCCTTTAAAATTAATAGAGGAGAGTTAGTATTTCTAGGGTGCAATTTATCCAGATTGTTTTAGATGACCTGGATTAAGTGAATTGCATCTTCGACTGTGACAGAATGTCTTCAAAGAGAATCCAGATCACCAGATCAGATATGCTAGCTACAAGGTGTGTGTCTACATTTCACTGTTGAATAACAACACCTCAAGGGCCCAAGTCCTGTGTCTGCATTTGTTAAAACTTTTTGTTACACTTACCTACTCCTGCACTGTTGAAAATGCTTGGAAGAACAAGCATGATGTGGTTGGGCCAATACTTCTTATATATGGCCATTTCATATTCCTTGACAACTAAAACATGCAAATGACTGGCTCCATCCATTGCATGATATAAATTGAAAAGTCCGTGTTCATGACGACCAGTGGTGGGAGTAAAAGTGGGGCTTTTTATGTAATCTTCACTCTGTAAATAAAAAGAAGTGTGAGTTTCTGTATTAAGCTGGAGAATGTTTAAACAAAGAGAACAAGATCCTTCAGGAGAATAAATCAGATTCACTGACACTGGTCAAACTGCTACATTTTAAATCAGCTTAATAGGAAAATAAGCAACTTTTTTAAGAGTTGGGGAAAAGAAAACTCTATCATTTAGCTTATTTGACTGGTGAGAGTGTGGTGGACTGGATAGGACTGCTAACCTTGACCTGCCAAGAGCACAGGGACCTTGAGGCTACATCTGGAATAGGATTTAGGTCCATATGACATAAGATGGTAAGAAACACCCTACTCCAAAACTGCAGTACAACCCTTCTGACTGGCTATCACTCAGTCTTGAATGCATTGAAACTCACTAGGTGCTTCCAAGTTTGATAGTACAGCTTCTGAAAGCCCTGTTTCTACAGACATCCAGGACTGTTCCAGTCTGTGCAACTGATTTTAGCCTGGTTCCAACTAAGGTCATTAAGGACCCCCAATGTGCCTCTTTACAGACACTCTCCAAAGCCCTCACAGTTAAGCACTCCAGATTTAAAACTGCCAAAGCACAAAATGGTGGATTTGATGCCACTGGAGTCCACGAAAGGGAATTGAAAGTGGATCAAGAAAAATATTTTATAATGGTTGAACAATCTAGGTTTATATCCCACAGCACTTTTCAAGCCTGCAGCAAGATTGCAGGCACCATTTTGGAGCAAGTGAACAAAAAAAGAAGCAAAGGAAGAATAAATGGTTTTGGCAAAGCCTCAAAGCAGGTCAGTGGCAGAAGCAGGAAAAGAATCCACAAGGACCCAGTGCATAGTTCTGACTGCACAGCCAAGCACAAGTTTACTGGGTGAGGAAGAGCAGGAGGTTTCATCTTCACATTGCACAGTTGCTGCTGCCTTGCTGCCTGGGTTCCCCCATTTCAAACTTGAACTGGACATAAAACCCCGAACTGGAGGGTGGTATTGATTGATTATTGGTTATTGGAAGCAGCTTATTTTCTTCAAGATAGAAGTGCTACTGCTTACTACTGTTCCACAAATTGCTTCAATACTCCAAACAGTGTGGCCTGAGCAAGGCACAGCATCATCTTAGACATGGATATCAGGAGTCACTGTAAAGGCCAACATCAGAGTTTGCATAGCCTGTCCAATGGATGACCTTATAAAGTGTTTTCTACAAGCATGATGTGATTCTTTGGACAGTCTTAAAGCCATGACAAAGATTCTTTGAAAGTGTTATTTTTATATGACAGCAACTGAACATTTATGCAGAATATGACAGGATAATCCACTGCCTTCCTCTACAGTAAAAAATTGCTTCCTCTTAGTGCTGTATGATAAACAAAACCATGTCTCTGAGCAAATTGCTGAAACCATTCTCACTTTAACATCTTAAACACATAACCAAAGACCTTTTGCCCCAGATAGGAGTGTTTATACCAAAGGATCAACCTAGATAATGAGCAAAAGAAACAGCTTATTGGTGGCTTGACAGTTTTGCTTCATGTCTCCCTTTCTGAGAGAAAATACAAGCATAGTATCAGGACATCTTCATTATCTCTTGACAGCTGGACCAGAAGTGTAAAGAATCCTAATTCAACAAATTTTAATATTGGTGGTGTCTCTTTCCCATATATGGCCACAAATATAATTATCCATCTACCTTATCTGTGACTAGCGGTAGCCTCATGCTTTCCAATTGTCTTCCTGGTTGGCTGAAGACAAAGTGATGCTCCTTTGACTTTGGAATGATAAAATGCAGCTGGATCTCTTCTCCCAGCATAGAATAGGAAAAGGCAAATGCATGCAGAGTGGACTCATAAAGCTGTGAAAAATTAGGATAATTCCAGTGGTTAGAGTCAAACTACAAAGTCTCAGTGTAGTTAATACACATTTATAATATTACCAAACAGATGACAGTCACTGTATTGCATTAGATTCACTAGGTGTTAAGCAATGTCCCTTAGGCTACAGCATACACTAAAAAAAAATATAAATTAAACTGTTCCCTCTTTTGAAACCATTGTTTCAGCTTTGTCTTGCAGATGGTACCAATACTTACAGGCCACTCTTGGCTTTCAGAAATACTGACATATTATAACCAGTATTTGCACTGCTAACATCTTCTTCCTCACATTCTAATAGGCAGGAAATTGGAGGGTTACTCTGAGGAAAACAGTCTGTATGCCACATGTAGACTACTCTATGCTGGACTACTCCTGTATCAGAAGTATCACCTTTTGCAGTTACTCAGGTGAAAAGGTAAGCAAGTCCCAGTGGGAAAAGTTTACCAGGAAAGTAGTTTTAACTGGTTGTATAAATGTAGAATGCAGATTACAGCACCAAATAAGGTACTGTAAATGAGGCAAGGATCAGTCCTCTGACGTCCCCAAACCTGCAGTCTGGTCAAGGCAGGCAAACTTCAAGAAATAACAAAATCTGTAAATCAGATGGTTTTAATACATACATACAACTTCTAAGCCAATTCAAATACAGTGAATGTACACAAAACTGTGTTTGGGTTGTGTCTGCTTCTTATTCTGATCTGCAGAGTAATATCTGGAAATCTTTACCTGGTACCTGGGATTGAAACCCATATACTGATGACATTGTTCACAGTGATGGTAGGTGTTATATGCTGCATACTTGGACAATCTCATCCTAGTTGTTTGACGGCGTGTATACATATCCTCCTGTCTCCTGCTCATTGATCTCTCTATTAAAAAAAAACCAAACAACTTAAATCTAACATATATTCAAGGCCAGAATGTACTCCCTTCTGACAAACTGTTTCTGTCACTGTAATTAGCTTCTAGGAACAATGGCAGGATTAAACACATGCAAAACAATCTATGAATTTGTTCTGAGCATATTATGCTTTATAATTTGTTATGCACAGCAAAGGGGACTACAAAGAAGTATCTGCAAATTCATGATTATGATAATTCTGTACAGATTTCACAAAAGACAGAGGTGTAAGCAAAACCAGATTATTAAAATTATTATTGTTGCTCTTTTTATTGTTGGTTGAATGCTTGCAAAAATAATAAATAGTAAAAAAGAGTCTTATGAGAGATATTTTTTGTCCTGTGATGGACATCACAGTAGATTATGTGAAACGAACTTGGCAAATTTAGTGACGTTGCTCTTTAGTGAATATCCACATTTTAAAAGAAGGTCTCCTTTGTGAGAATGAAGGAAGATGAGATGTAATTTCTGCTGAAAAAGACTTCTGTTATGTCATCTGGCCAAGCCTTGCACTCAGATTTTCAGCATCAGATCAGGTTGTTCAAGGTTGTTCCTTGGCCTGTCAGGTTTTGAAAATCATTAAGAGTGGAGTTTCCACAGTCTCTCTGGGAAACCTGCTCCATGGTTTGATGACTTCTTCTATTCTGGAAATATTTTTCATACTATTTAATTGTAATTTCCCATGTTGCAACTTGTGTCTGTTGTTGCTTGTTCTTATGGTGTGTCTCTATAATAGTTTGTGTCTATAAGTTCCCATTAGGAAGTTGAAGACAGCAATCAGATGCTCCTGCTAGACTTCTCCAGACCGAACAAACCCAACTGTCTTCAATTTTCTATGTACATCATGTGCTTCAGGCCTATAGACATCTTGGTGGCTACCTACTAGGCTCACTTCTGTATGTCAATGTCTTTCTTGTACTGCGAAGCCAAAAACTCGACAGAATACTCCAGATGTGGTCTTACAGGTGTCGTGCATAGAAAAATAATCATTTTTAGTAAGCCATTAACCCAATGGAGAACTGGTGACTCAAGTTCAAGTTGTTGTCTACCAGGACCATCAGGTGACCCTTCTCAAAGTTGCTGTCTATACAGCTGGCCCCAAGCTTGTACAGCTGCAAAAAATTATTCCATCTCAAGTGCAAGATCTTGCATTTACCTTTGTTGAACTATATGAGGTTCCTGTTCCTGAGGCTCCTTCCTGGAGATTCCATTTCTCCAGGCTGCCCAGGTCTTTCTGAATGGCAGCGCTACCTTCCTGCATATTGATGGCTCCCCCAATTTGGTATCATCCATCAACTTGCTGATGTTGCATTCTGTCCTTTTGACCAGGTTATTAATGGCAATCTTAAATAGCATTTGCCTCACTATCATTCTCTGAGTATTGCCATGCATACCCAGTTGTCAGTCAGATTTGTGCCACTCATCACATTTTGAGTCCAGTGGGCCAGCCAATTTCCCACCCCCTTTACAATCCACCCATCCAAACCATATCTCTCCAGTTTTGGCTGTATGGATATCATAGAAGATAGTGACAAAAGCCTTGCTGAAGTCCAGATAAAGCCACTGCTCTTCCTTTGTTCATAGTTCATCACAAAATGCAATCGTGTTTACCAGTCATGATTTGCCTATGATAGATCCATTCTAGCTGCTCCCAATCACTCTCCTGTCCTTCATCGGTCTGGACATGGCTTACAGGAGAGTTTGTTTCCATAATTGTTTTGAGGACTGAGGGCAGGCTGACTAGGCTGTAATTGCTTTGATCCTCCTTCTATCCTATAGAGGATGGGCATGGCATTTTCCTTTTTCCAACCATCAGGAACCTCCATCAATTGTTGCTACGTTTTAAAAATGATAGACAGTAGACTCACAAAGATGTTGGCCAGCTCCCTCAGTATGCTTGGATACATCCTACCCCGTCCCATGGGCTTGTGTATGTCCAGCTGGCTAATTCAGAGGACCAATTCACACCTCAATACTCCAGGAATCTAGATCTGGACGTATGCATCTCACGCTTTCCAAACCTAAACCAAAACCTAAAAAATAAACCTATAAACACTTTTAAGTACATAAGTAACTTTACCCACATAAGTCCCTTCATTGCTACAGAGCAGGACAATGCTACTACAGAAAAACATTCAAATACACAAACTTATTGTGGATGCAGAGCTTTTTTTAATTAAAGACTACCTATATAATATTCCATAAAACATTTATAAGGCCCATACTCTGGTGCTTCATCTGGCAAACTTGAAATCTTTTTTCACTATTACTTAGTCAAGTGCAATTCTGATAATTTCACTCTGTTTAAAAGTTTAACAGGATTCTCACATTAAAAACAAATAAATACCTATATGTGTACCAATCTAGATTTATAAAATTCTAACCTTCACTGTTTATAGTCTGAAGCTTTGAACAAATCAGACTTGCATCTTCGTATTTCGGATCATGGATAGTGTAGTCAAAAGGCATCTTCTTAAATGTCTCCAAATCTGGCCACATATCTCCAGGCTGATGGTAGTATTGATCAGATTCTTCTTTTATGTCTATAATATTATTGACAAATAAAAATTCATGTAATTACAATTTTTAAAGCTCTTTATATTGCTTCAGATGGTTTTGCTACACCTATTATTCCTGCATCATTTTTTCTTTCATCATTCTGAGGAAGCAATATTATTATGCATCCAGAGGTGTACCTTGGAACAAATGTACCTCATACCTCAATGCAATTCTGGCTTTTAAACCTTTGTTATCAATTTAAGACCTCTGTAATCTTACTGGAGCAGTTGGTGGGATGATGATGAAAACAATGTCAAGCGTCTAGTAAGGCTGATCTACCTGCATCTAGGCATTTGGAGTCTTTCCACTGACCACCACATTTGTGAACTCAGTTGGGGAAAGATATGTTATTTTCACTGAGGAAAACAAGCCCTTTTAAAGCTTCAGAAATTGCAGTACAGTGCAGAGTTAAAAGTCAAATGCCCCTTCTAGTGATAAGACCAGAGTAATCAAAGATAATTCACCCTTAGGTAGGAGAAAATAGTAAATGGTATTGGTATAATGTGCAGTGAAATCATGGCTTTTTCTGAAACAGGTTAACTGACATAAAAACCCAAAGGTACACAAGTCCTTACAAAATACTTTGCTACCTTTGTCAAGAAGATGAAAGATCTGACAAGAGTAAAATGGACAGTAGTGAGGAGTTCAGTTTGGGGGTCAGCTGTAAGTTGCTGTAAAGACCCATAACTCCATGTCTACGAGTATAGACTAAATGATTATTTACAACAGGTGAGACCCTGTTTTTTGGCACCCAAAGTAGATATGACACTCAGATGGAATTAGTCAGATGGTGAAATTATCTTCATACCCTGACTGTGAGTTACCTCTCAAATCCTGCCTAAAATATACAAAGGATTGCTTGCACAAACCTCTCCCCCAGCAGACTGGTCACCTTTTCCACAGGTTTTGCCATAAACCTTGGGGGATAGCTTCCTCTTTCTCAAGCACAGCTCAGTCTGGAGGAAGACTCCTGGGTACTGCCCCAGAAAGCCCTCAGAGACAAGAGCTGAGGCACAGTCCCACAGTGAAATGACTGAAGAGCTTCCCACCAGGGTCTGACGGAGGCAGCTAGCAGGCAGGTAGCACCCACCTGAGACTCTCCATAGCTGACTGTGGACATGCCTTTAGAGCAGAATGAGACATATCCATATTTTTCTGTGTAGTCCAGCCCTTAACTACTGAGACTGAGTGTCAGAAATACATCTGGAAACACAGGGGAATAATACACTGTAAATAAAGGAAGTTGCGACTAAAAATAGCTATTAGAGAGCAGGAATTGTCTTCCTCCCTCATGTAGTCTTATGTACTTAGAAAATATCACATTGCTCAACATGGCATATATCTGCCAGAATTTCACTGATTCTTTTTATATACTTTACCACAAAAGTTCATTCCAATTCTAAACTTAAAAGCAATGGCTGGATATCATTAAATATATATATATAAATGCTGTTGATTACTTCCCAAGACAAACAGAGGTATGTGGTTTTCTTACTGAAAGGGAGACTAAACTCTAAATGATGAGTGAAATAATGAAATATTCTTAGGTACCAGTTGAAGATCACATGAAAATTTTCTTAAAATATTCCAATGTAAATTAATTGCAAAGGTGAACAGCATAGAATATACAGACTTCTCAATTTAACATAACAATTTTCTACAGTCTCCAGAAGCAAGTATTTTTATATCAAGAACTTACTAATGTTGATTTCTTCCTCATCATAAACATCCACTTCTGTCAGTCTAATCAGCATTCGGGACAAAATACTGAGGAACTGCAGATAGGCACCTGTTTTCCCTATCTGTAAATATATAAATTAGAAAATACAAAAGTAAACTTTAATTTTTCAACATGTTACTGTTCTACATATCTGAAAATTGCAGCTGCAGTGAAACCAAATATTAATATTCAGCGCTTGCATATCCCTGTATTTGTGTATTCCTTGGCATAAATTACGTGCTTAAATGCTCAACAGTTTTGTTCTCTCTATGCAGGAACCTAGTTTGGAAAATGCTAGGTCTAATTCTAAAATCACAGGTCTAATTACAGGCCCACAGACAAGAATTTTCTCTCCTGATGTTATAGTTTCTACATAGACAATGAACTTTTAAAAATCCATACAAGCTCATAAAACATTCCAAAAAACTCCTCAAACTACAAGATAACTACAGGATTACCTCAACCAACTCTTTCATACTTGCACAATTTACCAGTACACTGACTGGTACTGAAGTACAGTGACTATCCTGAAGAACAAAGTAGCATGCACCTACAGGAGAACTTCTGCAGGCCACTTCCACTCCTGGAGTACATGGTATATGTAACAATGTGTTGTTCCACCTCTTGTGCTGAAAATGTATTATTTCCCTTCCACTGTTTTAAAATTACCTTTTAAAAGTCCATTTTTAAATGATATTAAGATTATAACTTTCTCCTTTCTTTTTTACCCCGCCAACACACTATATACATTTTCTCTTCATTACATCAAATAGCAGTGCTGTCCTTTTATAGTTTTTTCAGCTGAAAGGTATAACCCACAGCCAATGATTTACTCAGTGGATTGTTCTGTGTCTTCCACACAAAGTTTGCTGATGATAACATCAAGGAAATAATGCCATATCTAAGCAGACAGCTTTACAAACCATTACACTTGAACAGGAAGCAGTACACAATGGGTTTCAATGGGAAAAAAAGAGACCAGCAAGCTCATGTCACGCTCACAGGAGAATGAACATGCTATGATTTTGTGTGTGTGTATAGTTCAGCTGCAGAATGGCACTGATGTCCAGCTGACAACTTAAGACTAATGTCACACCTGTACAGGGTGAGGTTAACATGTAGATGAGTTATGACAAATTTTCCTGTCTGATTTCGCAAAGTGGTATCAGATTTTGAACTAAGATTATATCACTACTGAATTGAAAACCCAGCTTCACTGGCACTACTGCTAGGACGTGTCAGAAGCATAGGGTGTTAATTACTAAATATACTATTGAATTTACTATTTTTCATATATGTCAAGTGAAATTTTCATTTTCTCTCAACATTTGAGAAAGGGAGGCTTTGAAGCTGAAGCAAGAGTAGGTAAACGTTTGTTTTGGTCAAAGTTCAGTATCTGTTGCTTTTAATAAATCAGACTGCATTTTACACAGTTGCTTGCCAAGGGTGGAAAAGGGTACTGTTATCCCTGTTGGGGGTCAAATAAGCCTTTCAGGTACACATGGTAGACCATGTGTTAGCACACAACTCTCTGTTATCCAGGTAAAAAAGACACCAAAAAAAAAGTGACTTTGAATAGAGGAAATGATAGCATGGACTATAGTCAGCCCATGGACTGGACATTTCTAATGCCCAGTCTGGGTTTTTATGTAAAATCCATTGAGACTAATGAGAATCTTTCTACTGACTCTTGAACAAGTTTCTAAACTGGGCTGCAATGGCTATTGATTGGTGAGCTAAAGAAAAACATCTTTTATTCCCACATCTGAGGCAAACCTGATGATACTTTGTCCTAGAAGAAAATACTTTCAATGTTTTCTCTCAAGTCTGAGTTTACCTTTATGTGCCCTTACAAACATATTCTTTTGAAGAGCCTCTGATCATCATTTCATTAAACACAGCGTGGCCTGGCAGATTAACAGTTCCCTGATTTCAAACAAATGAGAGATCATTTGTCAAAAGTACACATCCTGTTCCCTTGATATCAGGTATCTATGTGAAAAAACTAATTCCTAATTTGTTTGAAGGATATACTTAGAATTGTCAACAGAACAACAGGCTGAAAACCTTACTTTTTCTTTTTGGTAACCATTTAAAACTTACTTATTCTATCAAAATCACATATTTTTCTTACCCTGGGGGACCAATCTTCACCAATGTATCTTCAGCAATGTATGTGGGAGTGACTAGGCTACTACTATGTCATACTTAGATGAAGGGTATTAGTTGTCAATTGACTCAAGTATACACAAAGCTGTAGGGTCATGAGTCAAAAATGTTGGAAACCACACGACTACAAGTGCTAGCCCCTAACCACTAAACTAAAACTTATGTATTTATCATATTCCATGCATCGTATCTTACCCAATTATCTCATTATCTGTCACATTAAAAGTGTCCAATACAGTACTGTGAGCTTTATGAACTGTTAAGATATTAGCAACACTATATGCAAAATGCTGGTAGGAACTTGCAGGAATCTCTCCATGGTTTCAGAATGTTTCTCTGCTAGGAGAGAGATCAGGCTGAGCACATGGCAACATTCATATTTGGACTCCATTCACTTGCACGTTTGCCTGCATTTGCTGCTGAAGAGATGAGCTGGTGAAAGAGAGAACACCTTTGCCAGGTCATTTTGAGAAGATTTTCAAAAAGAAAATGAGAAAAGAATGACTCCTTATTTACAATCAAAGTTTACTCCAGAAAGGAAGAACCTTGAGCAACTGAATTTGTAGCATGCCCAGACAGGTAATTGCACCTTTAAAATTAATTGTATTTTTTTCTATATGTGCCATCTCTAAGCAAAACAGAACTGCATAGAGTGTCAGCCTTTGTTCAAAAATACTGAATAGCTGTCAATAAACAGAGCTTCCACATGTCTCTGAAGAGTCCTTGCCCCATCTGCCACCACCCCTCTTTTTGATAGTTTGGGCATCATAGGTAGCTGCAAAGAGATCCTGCAAGCAGGATATGTACAACTTTGAAACAAAAAGCCCCATATTTGTCCATCCTCCATCTCCCAACTGCAACAAAATAGAAGATCTACAAAGAAATTTTAAACTGGACACATGATCAGACTCTAGCTTTACACATCTTTAGAGAAGCCTAGTACAATGCCGTGTTGATCCTAATTAGTGACTCTGGGCTTAAGCATGATATAATATATTAACAATGACAACTGGTAAGGAAGTACTCTGAGCAAGGTGTTTTTCTCCATATCCTGCCTTTGCCCTGAACGTAAAAGCTGCAAACAGATTAAAAGAATGAAAGAACCTGGAACTGGGCTGCATTTTTACAATTCCTGAAACAAAACGTACATGAGGGGTGCTGCTACTACAGACAGCTCTACTTGCCAGAAGGAGGTTCCTCAAATATGTGGCAGTGCCCAGCACCTTAGCAGATAAGGCACCTGGGGGGCCAATATTTCCAAATAATGGAAGTATTCCTCTACTTTGTTTCTATCCACCTGAATTTGGAAGACAGAAGTCTGATGAATCAGACTCAGAAGAAGAAAATCTCAGAAGACTAAGTAAAAATCTCCAATCTTGTGAAAACCTATGATAATTAAGGAATTTGGGGCCTGCAAAGATTTAGTATTTTGGTTTCTGTTTTCATCCTTAGTGCAAGGGATCATTTGGCCCATAAAAAAACCCTAAGAATATGTTTACCTTGCAGCTCTTCATTCATGAAGAGTGCAGTTGTAGCTGAGCAAGAGGAAGGAATACAAATTCAAATCCTTCCTGCAGAAGTTTCAAGAGGTGTGAGGTCTAGTTTTTGTGTCAAAGGCATACACTACCTAAGAGGAGTGGAAAGCTCTCCAAAGATTTTGACCACTGAACAGTGCTTCCCATAGATATCAAGGATAAGCTGAAAACAGTCTGTCTAAGAATATGAGAGAGAGATATTCTAGTCAGAGAAATTACGTGTATGCATCCACACTTACTCATGGAAGTGACATCCAAAAGTGCTGCTGCAGCAGGTCTAACAGTAATGAGTTCCCTTTTTTTAACTTGTTCCAGACACTGGACACCAGGACCACTAGAACTACTTTATTATTCTTACATGTTTCTATAAAGTATCATCTGATTTCATTCTTCACATTCAGACAAATATGGCAAAAGGGGAAAAAATTTCATAAGGCTTTTCTATTTTAATTTCCAGGTGAGATAGTTCTTCACATACCACGACACTGGTTTTCAAACTGTGGTCTGTGAACCATTGGTGATTCATAGAAAACATGCTGATGGTCCACAGACAGCTGGTCAAATGGTGCTGGCCCTTGTCCTTGTTGCCACTTGCTATGTTCTTCTAAAACACAGCTAACAATAGATATATTACATATTTCCCTAATATTTTTCTTACATAAGCTGAATGGCATATAGGCCTTATATTAGGTGTAGGTATTACCTATACCTTTTATAGGTAATAAGAAATGGAAATAAGTAGAGGAAAACCAAATACGAGCAGCAGTCTTCTTCCTTAGAAAGTGTCTTAAGATGTGCTTGCTTCATTCCCTGGACATGGTGCCACAGGACTGAGCCATGCTCATGAGCAGCTTCCACACTTAAGGAAAATGCTAGTTCTCAGTTGTAATATCCAGTTAAAAACAAAGGTACAAAACCTTGATTTGCAGTTTGGGGAACTTTAAGATGAATGTTTCTAAGAAAAATACTTTCGTGAATTTAGGCTTCCTCATATGCATTTTCTTGGGTGCACTAGATTTCTAGCCATAGATATGATACATGTTGTTCATGGTGGTGCATATTTATTCATACTCCCTAACCAATGGCTTAACTTCGATGATGTGAGCTAACTTACAGATATATAGATCTATTTATACCTATCCAGTTTCTGCTGCATTTCCTAAAGCCTGTTGTAAAAATAATGCATGTATTGCCTTCTAATGTACATAATTGTCCTTGTAAAAATACATTGAGTCTTCTAGCAAAACATTTTGACCAGTACAGAGGGTAAAATGCCTCTGTGAGAGAAGGATGAGTGTACTTTATTACTAATTACCCTGACAGTGAGAATTATAATTTTGGTTCACTAATGTGCCTAGTTTTCTTCCTGTGTTGATTTCATATTTTTCATTTTAACCAACAAATTGCTTCCTGATTTGAATTTTAGTAAAGTAACTGCTGCCTGATAGAGAAAACAACTACTTCCTAATTTTTGAAAAGATAGTACTCTGGCAGTCTTATACTTCGCTGAGATGTTATTAACACTGAGATAGGTGCTGTCTAAGAATTGTTTTTATTTCTGCCTACATCTTCTCATGCATTAAGCATTAAGTCCATGTCAAATGTTACTATTATCAAACACACATGTGAGTAAAACCTCTCTAAGGAAGCAAAATTATTTCTTCCCCAAAAGTAAAGGGAAATTCTAATTTCTGTATATTTTATTGTAACTACTCCCTAGAAGAAACACTGTATTGTTACACCTTAAACCAATAAAAGATCAACATGCTTTTACAGCTCTTTGTTTGGTTTACAGGAGTTTGTAGTACTTTGGGAGGTTAAAATAGTAAAGGAAGCAAAGCTGCTGTCTTTTTCTATATACTGAAATGAATATATACCCCTAAATTTTGATGCATGTGAATTTGTTCTGTGTGAAACAGGTATATTCTTCAGAAAGAACTGAGGAATATAAAAAGAATAAACATGTGAAAAGTGTCCTTTAGAAATTGGTCCAACTTTATGACCCAATGCAAGACTAGGAAATAACCTCCATTCTGCAGACAGCTGGAGAAGAGATGGAGTTTCAAGTAACAGAAGTGATATCAAGGCTGAAATTCACTACTATACAGAGCATCAACAGGAGTCCTATTCAATATTTGAAAAAAAAAAAAAAAAGGTTTGATAGTGAAGAGTGGTGAATACCATACCCTGGAAGGGAGCCAATGGATAAATAAGCTGCCTGTTTAAATTATAATTAGTTAAATGGCAAGTACCAAGTGTGTGAAGCATCAAAACCTTCTCACAGGTGTGTAGTATGCTCTCAGAAGTCTCTGAATGACTCTTATGAGAATCACAGATTTACTTTTGTAAATGTACATAACCAAATGAATACCAAAGAAATATTTACTTATTGGCTAATCTGGATATTTAGGGTGGCTTTGGGAATAGTATCTTTGTCGGGTTTGATGTGTATGCATACAAAATTCTAAAAAAATTGTCACAGACTGTGGTTTTCTTTGAGATGGAAATGAACAACCTCTCTCTTCCAAAATGTACTCATTTTAATGCTGCAGCTGAGTATGAAATTCAGTTTCTTGATTGCATAATACTTCAATCTTTGGGAAACATGGACAATTTAGATCAAAAGAATGGACAGTGAGAAACTGCTCATCAGAGTACTTTCTGGAATCCTTTATGAACTACAGTAACATTTGCAGGAAGTCCCAATATGGAAAGCCCATTTATATTCTTTCTACTCTACTGCACCATAAATTTGGGTGCACAGTGGAATACAATCATTTAACAAATGACAATATGTAGTTTTCTTTTGCAAAGCATGGGCATAGAAGAGTGGATCATGTGGCAAATTAAATCAGTAACTATCTTTAGATTAATTCTTTGGGTGGTTGTTACAATTACTGGAAACATGGGTCTTTGTCTTGGTTTGGATTTATCCTTTTTGAATTCTGAGGTTCATAGGACATATATATGCTCTCAGTAGGCATGGTGTCTCTTCCTAACTTGTTGCTTCGTACTTCAGCAGAACATGAGAGGCACAATATTACCTTTAGCATGTAACGTGCATTCAATTAGGAGACAGCTTGCTCAGATAAGTGCTAAATATTCTTAGAGAATTTAGAAGAGAAGGAACTTCTCAGGAATATACCCATTTCCATATATCTTTTCAAAGTAATTTAAAAACTCTTGGGTCAGCTACTCCTCTTGTAAATATGGCTCTGCTCATGTTGAACTGGCCTTCTTGCATGTATTATTTACAACAGCTTCTATTTCTGCCTGCTGTGTGGAGTAAAGAGAAGATAACCTAATTACAAACTCTCAACTGTCTTCAGACAGATCATAAGAAAGTGGTTTTGTGAAGATCTTTGATCTTTATTTAAAATGTAAACGCATACTCAACTTTAACAAACTGAAATTATACATGAAATTTCTCTCTTGAGCAAACTCTTTTAAAACATTTTAATGGAGAGAGACTGACAGAAAATGAACATTGCTACAGCTTCATTGTCTTTGAACTCAGGCTAACAGTAAAGAAAGGAAGACTATTTTATTAGAAGGGATTAGGGAATGAAACATAAGCAACGTACTCTCCACCAAAAAAAACCTTCCAAGTATGGATAATAATAACTAATCTATTTTTTCTGAGATTATGATAAAATTAAACAAAATAAATCAATGATAATACCTTGTTCTTATTACACACCTGTGGTGGCCCACTCAGCAGCAGCCTCCTTGGATGAAAGGTGTCCATTCTGCCCTCATTTCTATTGTTGTAGTCCATATGGATTGGCTTGGGAACCGTCCATTGGCGATAGTATAGAGACTGCTCCGTGCAAGTCATCATCTTACTCATAAGAGGACGAAAAGAACTTGCCCACATAACAGAATGATAAGGCAAGAGGGAAGATGATTTGGGAAGTCCACTGCTGTCCGTAGAAGTAATAATGTCATAAACCAGTTTGGGCAGGAAAACTATGGGAGGCTGTTTTGATGCTTTGGTCATGGAGCACTGAGAGGTCTGTAGGATGAAGGAGTTATGAGTAGGTGCAGAGGAGGAAGAAGAGGAGGAGAAAGGTGAGGAGGATGACGAGGTGATGGAAATTTGGGCACTTTTTATGTTTTGTTTCGTATCCAGCTGTTCAGTTACTGGTGGCAAATGTTTGCTGATTGTTGTTTGTGCCCCCTTGTCTACTTTCTGCTTCTGCCTTTCATAGTTATTTGTAGTTTCTTCAGCGCTGTTGCTTAGGACTTGGTGGGAGGATTTTGCTGTATCCCCTGCTGCTATTAAAGGAGGAGATGACTCACTGCAGAATGCTGTAACTAAAAGAAAATTTGTATTTCAACACAGTGCAACTATGTCTGCTAGTCAATGCCATAGTTAAACAAAACAAAAAATCATTTAGATAGAGTATCCATCAAACATTGCAATCCCACTCCTGTTCTTGCTTTCACCTCTCTCGTACAGGAAGTCATAATGGGACTAGTTTGGAGTATTCATCTCAATGCAGAAAATGGCTTTTAAAGTACTGAAGTGCATAGGAAAGATGTCAGTGATTGTCCTGTCCTCTACTTCCCTCATCCACTCCTTGTTTAAGGTGTACAACAGATACTTTCATCACTCAAAACAAATACAAAATTACTGAAACCATCATTTAAAAGAGTTAAGAAAATAAGTATTCACATTTAGACTACAGAAATGTCTTCACAGACTGACATCTAGAAACAGTCCTCTGAGTCAGCTCTGATCTGACACTCATGTGTCTGCATCACTGCAGCACTTATTCTGATCTCATAAAACCTGGCGCTCAAGTCTCTGCTGCTACAAAATGCATTAATGCATTCATACAGCTTTTGGTCAGCTCAGAGCACATACTGAACTCACAAATGTTGGCCTTGAATATGTAATGTAGATACACCCTACAGCTAATTGCTGATTTTCTGAAAACGGTATATTTCTACCTTACGTATTCTAACTACTAAGATTTCTTGAAAGTTTAAGGCCTTGTTTTAAGTGGTTCTAGGCATCTTTAATGCTTAGTGAATTCCAAAGAGGAGACGCAAATAAATTCACAGTCTTCAGAGTAGGCTGAGAACTGGTTGAGGAATCAGTCTCCACATGGTACTAGGAATATCTGTCTGAAGCGGAACATAGATAAAAACAGCTTTCCTCTCATGTTGAAAGCAACAGTCTTGGTTTTCAAAAAAACCCTAGTCCATAGTTTCTCTTGGTGTCAAGAAATAGTAAGATATACTCCAGCTGCATATTAATCCAAAGTAGCCATTAAAGGACATTAGCAATAAATACAAAAGTATCTCCGGCAGTATGAATGGTTTCAAGTAAAGCCACTGTGACATCCCTCAAAATACCACTATCTAAGAACACGGAAAAAAAAAGAAAGGAAAAAAGATTTCTTTAACCACAGGCAAATTGAGGCTACAAAGCCACAGGCAGGCCACATGGACACCATGGAACTGATGAGCAGCCTAACTTTAAAGAAGACAAAACTATTTTGAAAATTAAAGTGTTGATGAAGTTTATTCAAATGTTTTCAAGCTTTTTTTCCTTTTGTAACCACCACTGTGCCTGTAGAGAAGAAATCATGGGTCAAATATGCATGTCACCATGTTGAAAACTACAATTAGGTCAAAAAGAATTTACTGTCACTGACAAAACCCATGTTTTAGAAAGCTGCATGACATTGCGACTTCTAGGAAGTTATGGCACAATTTATATTACCCACTTTTATTCAACTCTCCTCTCAATATTATCTGCATAAAAAGCATGCAAAGAAATTTATCAGACAAAAGAGCTGTAGTAGTTCTCAACATTTCCTCATGCTTTCTACATCAGTTTGCAGATTAAAAAGGAACCAAAGATTTAAAAAATTATCTACCTCCAAAAGAGCTTTCAAACTGCAAAATTAATGAGTGAACATTCCAGAGCAAAACCCCCAAAGGTAAAAATACCAATGAGAACGAGCATGCTTTTTCTCCTACAGATTTTGAAAAGATTTTTAAAAAATGTGAAGCATGTTTTCTTTTTCATAAATTGTCATAGCTTCAGTGAACACACTCAGCCATCACAGTACTGAGGATTCATACCTTAGTGGCACATATCAAAGAATTGCCTGGTTTAGGCACCCCACCCTATGATTATTTTTCAAGCAAGAGATCTTATTTCTTATATTTCTGAAGTCTGAAACTTTTTTTTTAAAGTTATCTTCCGTGATCCCATTAAAACAGGCCTTACTAAAACCTTAGTGATTTATGCCTTTTATTATTTATCTTAATAAGCTGAATAAACCGTCTCTTTTATGTCCTAAATGTAACTTAATAGAGATGATCTTAAGGTCTTACTGGAAGCTTTTGAAGAGAGAGATGAAGATGCAGAGCCATGGGAACGAGATCTTTCTCTTTTCATAGGGCTTCTCTTTTCTGAAGTAGAACCTGTTTCATGAATGGTAGTAAGGGAAAACAAAACCAAAATATAATTTAAGTAAGCCTGTAAGAAGGCACAGCTACGTTGTCAAAGGAGGGAAAAGTACACAAGAGTTTGTGTGGGTCTTGTCCTCATTCTAACACTGTTTTCAGTATGGAGGGTATCTGTTCCTACCACGCAATATTGGATCAGCCTATGGTCTAACCTAACCACGCTGAGCTGCAATAGCTTCACAAAATCAATGCAGCAGCTAGGAGCTGGTAACTTCTAGGCATGTCTCAACCATGTTTTCTCTTTCTACCCATGTCTTACTTTCTTCACCAATCCACTTTCAGGGAAACCAACAGGCAACAAGCTCTATTTTGTCAGTATGTTATGAAACTACCTCCTATCCCATATATTACAGCTTTATGGCCAGATTATATCTCAGCTTTTGGTGATGAAAATCCATATTTGGATGGCCACCACGGATATTCACTTGAGGTTCCTTGCTTAGGCTTCTAAGTTAAAATGCTTGTTTCTGTACAGTTTTACAATGATAAACTGAGACATAAGCATGGCCAGCAGGAAACTTAGACTGTAAGTCTGTCTCAGGTGTTCTGAATTGGACTCTGGGGGAGCATACCATACTTCATGGACTAGGAAAGCAGCCTTACAATTTAGATGCCTAACAACTTAGGTGCCCATTTGACTCGGATCACATACAAACTCGGCATACTTCAACTAAATGGACAGAAGTACTTATCACATCTAAAGTAGGCCTCTATTGTAGACAGTCTGAGTATGACCTGAAAAGTATATATTTGATTAAAGTAAATATTTTTGTTATGCTTCTTCTGCTATCCTTATTATCAATGAGTAAGAACTTAATAGGTGAACAGTAACCAGCTCTCTTCCTCCTCATAGCATAGAAAAGGAAATCAAGGCAAGCAGTTTGAGATTTAAATATGGGGATAAAAATCCCTTGTTTTCCACAGTTACAAGGCACAACAGACAGTAAAGAAAAATGTAAAGAACTTAATGATAACTGATAACACCCATCAACTATCACTCAAAAATTCCCCAACAGTTCCTGGGTAAATTATTATTGTTTTCTTACACATTTATATGTTCTTAATTGCTCTCTTAAGAAATTAGAAATTCTCTGACTCTACACTGTCAGTTTGAATTCATGGATATTTTCAAGGAGTACTCAGAAGTTACTATGTTCAGATATATTTTCTAGCCATACTATTTAATACCTCATAAACTAGAGACTAGTCAGCTCTACTATACACAGTTTCCTTGGGAGGAATCTTCCATCATTGTCAGTATGTAAGCATAGGTTAGGTAGCATCAGTAAAAGCTTAGGTGGAGTTGCCCCTGCTGTGAGGGAGGGGATCAGGTCACTGCTTCCCAGACGGCAAAGCGCACACTTCCCTGCTGCAGGGAGGGCAACCCAGCACAGCACTCCCAACAGTGAGCATCACTGGATGTACCCACTTGAGCTCCACTTTGCGGCTGCCAGAACATATGGGGCAAAGGAGGTACAGAGGAAGGGGAGACAAGGGAGACAAAAAACAGAGAGAGAGAACAGATGCAGCAGCAGGACTGCAAGAGATTAAAATGCTGCAGCAGCAGCAGTCCCTGGGCAGGGAGGGTGAGAAAATACAGGCTGAATGAGATGAAGCAAAATTGAGGAGCAGAGCCCACTCAGTAAGGCTAACTGCAGAAACCCTCACCGAGTAGGTATCCATACAGTCCTGCTTTTTCTAATACAACTCAATCATTTCACAGCTCCTTTTATTATCACTACTAGTAATACCTTCTGTCGCTACTTCTTCATCTTCATTATCAGTGCTGCTTAGTTTCTCTGGGTCACTTTCTAACACATCATTCACAACTGCTTTCTCTGTGTGAATTTCTGAGCTCACAAAGTATGCTGCCAAACCAAGTTCTTGCTCCAAGGTTGTCCTTACCAAAGAAGATGAATTTATTAAACGTAGGTCACAGTATCTCAGTGATCTGGAGAGAAACAAGAGGGACTAGTATGAAAACTCACTGTAATCTACTCCCTTATTTCTTTTACAAACACAGCTAAAGGGGAATTTTTTCATGATCTGCTTAAACTATGGATGAGACTGAACACAGTATATTTTTTGTGCTTAATAAGTTTACTACTGTGGTGCATACACTTTTTCTTAATCCAATTATGCAGCTTAAACTAGTGCACCGAAAATTAGCATCAGCATAAGAAAAAGAATAATCATTTGGGTTCTAAGCCTAACACACAGAATGGGATTCAGTTGAACATACAAAAGCATTTAGTGCCCCAGGGTGTCCTGTCTGGCTTCCAGCTGCCTTTCCAGAAGGCACTGATCTCTCCACACATCCTGTAGCACATATGCCAGCATCAAGCAGATGTCTCAGCTACACTAAAGTATCTAAAGTAGCTATACTTTCCTTTTTACATACTCTTATTCTCTCCTCTAAGATGGGGCAACCTCTTAATATTTTCTGAGCTATTTATATCTTGCTATAAACAGGAGGTTATTATTAATAATATGGGGTTTGTATTTATGATATAAAAACTGCCAAAAAATGGAAAAGGAACACCTTGACACTGAAATCTGTTTTCTTCTCCCACAAGTAATTAAACAGTTCACCTTCAGCCATTTGACAAGCAATGGATAAAAAACTGCCACTGAGAAAATACTGGATCTTCTTACCGTGGCAAAGACTCCCCTTGTGGATCCATACCACTAAATATCAATATACAAGGCAAACCTTCCAATTCCAAATAGGTCTGTGGCCTCCAATCTACATCTTCAATTTTCTGCCAGGCCTGTATAAGGTAAGAAACACTGTTAGACATATCTATATGGCACAAATAGAGAAATATATATTTTTATCATCCATTGTATGAATCAATTTGTACAGGGGATGGATGTTCCACCAAGGGAAGGCACAGAGCAGAGCCATTTTCAACATAGGTAGATTGCACAATTTCTATGAGCATACAGGTAGCAATCTGCCTGCTGTAAGTTTGAGGAGATTGGGACAGTATGTTCCAGTCTGAAAAGACCCCTAGCTTCCCAGCTACATTGCACTGAGACCAGGGCATAGACGGGTAGTGTGGATATGGTACAACGGACAGTAAAGCTGAGTAGGAGCTTTGCGGGAGAGAAGAGTACAGAGGGTTGCTTCTTATGGCAGATAATGTATGGATGTCTGAGTCCAAGGAAGAAAATGAGCTAGTAACAAGACTTCTTCACCTTAGAGGAATAGAGGAAAGCTGGAAGTGTTCAACACACACATACCACTGTCCTCACTTGCTACCCTCTGAAGTCTACTGCTCTCCCCCCAAAGCTATAAGTTTTCCTGATAACTTCATGAGAAGTTTGACAACTAGATCTATTGTTTGACCATTTAGCATCAGGCTATACTGCTTTACTCACACCAGTCAGTCCTTTTTGCTGTAAGACTGGTCTACAGGTAAGGAATAGACAGTAGGACCAACAGTACAAGAACTCAGCCTCCGACATTCATACATGTACCACTATTGTGCATGTCAGAGAAGACAACCAGGATGTGATTCAGAACTAGTACCAATTTTTCAGAATAAATTATGCCTAATTTACAGCAGAATGAGATCGGCATTAGGCCCTGGATCTCAAGTGACTTCATCTAACATATATTGAATCAGACACAGTACAGAGTGTACCATATGTATGTTACACCACCCTACAATGTAAATACATTTTTGTTTTGGTGATCAGATGATGATAATTTTATGAAAAGCAAGGGAGTATCAGAGGCTTTTGTTAAACAGATGACCCACGACTCTGGATCTAAAGCATATAAATTAATCCATAAACCAACACATGGTCCAGAAAGCATAAAGTCCTGAGTTGTGACCGGGGTGTTCTAGGACCCGTAACTAGCATCACTGATTTGGTACCTTCATGCCACCTGCTGGTGACAAGAATAATACAACTCTCAACTGGTCACTGATTAAAATCTTTTTGCACTATGACGATTTTGTAAGAAAATTCTGCTAAAACTGTGACATTTTTATTTGGCTTTTTTCCTTACTGCTTATGGTCCCTGTGGATAAAAGCAGTTCAACTGTTTGGGAGGGTTGCTGCTGGAAGTCAAGTTCTAGCCATATTAGTTAATACTTCACTGAGTATTAATCAGAGGTAGGACAGTAGAGATGTCACAGGCAGTATGTCTAAAAGATAAAACTCATGTTCCTTATGGTAGTTTTTATTTTTGCTAGTCAGACACACATTTCAGCTCATGACCATAACTCTCACCAGTGAAGTCTCCCCACCTACCCATCTAATCAAGCTTCCCAGTATATGTCATTCTGCAAGTTACCTTTAGCTGCTCCACAAAGTGCTTCCCTATTGTGATTCCAGAATTAGGATTTCCCAAGATTATTTCAAAGTTATCTTCAAGGGCTAGTCTTTCCCTTACATTATACAGACGTTCATATGCCACTGCAGCCAGCGGAGTACATGGAATTCTCAACACTACCATGAGGCCATGACCACTAGGACATTGTCTTGAAGAGTTTATTAGGTTTTGGGTGATTTCCAGAGTTTCAACTGAGGTGTAATTCTTCATCTGAGAAAGACCACACACTGCCATCATAGCTGCAGAGTAGTGTTGTATGAGGACAAAAGTCCTTATCACTGCACTGTGTAATCTGGGGAACCTGAAATAAATGGTGAATTAAATAGTGAAGTATTAAAGGCTAAAGTGAAAAAGCTAATTTTTACAATATTTAATAATCTCAGGATTTACTCCTGTAAAGAATCCTTCATATCTACTATACAAAAGAATCTCACCAACTTGCAGTTGGATAGTCTTTGCAAGGCACCATTTCACAATCAGAACTGATGTTGTCTCTCCATTTCTTAGTAAAGATTTACTAAGCAAGTAGTCCAGTAAGGTTACATCACTTCAAGTTACTAAGACTTTACTGCTGCTACAAAATTTATCACAGAATATTTGCTAAGGCACCCAGCAATATCATCAAGGAAAATTATATTCTCTTATCCATGAGAATAGTATTCCTCATTATGTGTTATTCTTAAGGGGCGGAAGATGGGGTGGGATGTTTTGTTTTCTTACTGAAGCCCTGAATGAGCTTACTCTTGTTTCCAAGAGGACTGAATACATAGGCAGCATCCAATGAGCACTCCAAGTTCCCAAGCCCAGGTAAACCCTGTCTCAGTCCCCAGTCTATGGAAGGGAGAGACAAGGATTTGCAATAGCTTCCTGTGCTCTGGTTTTCACAGAAATGAAACCCAGGTGCACAGCAAAAAGAGGAACTGTGGCTTGCTCAGAAAAGCACCTGATATGTGTGATCAAAGCTCCAAAGCACCCTGTAGCAAGCCCCAGCAGTTAAGTATGGATGTGCTCAATCTCCCAGTTAGCAATACAAATTCACAAGATTTTACTTGTCCTTTCTCATTCTTCTTACAGATCCCAAAGAGTTCATCCACAGCTGCAGACATGCACATAATGTGTCACTACTCTTTTGCAGTGATTCTAGACTTGCACCACAGGAACCAAGGAAAACTAATGATATATTTTCAAGCTCTGATGATGCTCTGAAGTTTTTATTGCTGATTTAAGTGTACAAACCACAGTGATACGTCTACTTCTCTTTGTGGTCCAAGTGCACTATGCACAAATTCTATACAACAAAATCAGCCAGGGTCAGCAAGTGATAATATTGGACAAAAGTAGTAGCACATTTGAAATTACATGATGATGCAACGTTAGATTATTATAATATAGAAGTAGCTACTAGTCACAACAAGAACACACTCTAAATTGGGCTAAACAGTGTGCATGTTCATAGTAAGAGGCAGCCTAGGCTGATTAGATTACAGGCCAAATAAATATATACAAAAAGATGGAAGGAGAAAATAAGAACGAGTGAAATGCCCTTGCATACACAGCTGATTTGTGGGACAGTGAGGAAAAAAAAAAAAAAGAACCAGGCTTCTAGCTAGTAACTCAAGTTGCTAGAATGCACCTCCTAAATTTCCTGTGTTAAACAAAGGAGGGTACCATACCTCTTTCCCAAAGCCATGACCATTGCTTCAAAAGAGCTGTCATACCGAAGCAGTGGAATACTATGTCCAGAGAGGGTGGACTCAATGAATTCTGACAGTCCGAAGTATTTCTTGTTTTCATGGTATAAATCTACACCCTAAAGCAAATGAAGCAATAAAAATATAAATGTAAAGTCTATCATTTATTAATTTACAATTGATTAACCATTGGTATCTGATATATTTGCAATCACATTCTCTAATAAGCATACATCTACTCAGACATATTAAAACAAGGAGAGAAAGAAACAATTAATTTTTTTGAGAGAAGTTTGACCCAATTTTTCCTTGTTTCTTTCTCTCTCCTCACATATACATATATACAGACAGAACAGCTATGTATGGAATAAATATGCACACATATGAAGAAAATCCAGGTATGTACATACATTTATGCAGTAATGCACTAGAGACAGGTTTTCAGATGGTTTCCATTTATGTAGCTCAAAGATTTTTAGCAGAGCTACTACAGTTTATAGAAGATATTAAAGGAATAAAGAAAAAAAGCAAGAAATGACAGGATAAGCAGAGGGAAAAGGAACTTGCCACAGACTGAACAAGAAAAAGATGCCATGCAAACTTCATTATTGTTTACAAAAATCATGGGACCTCCAAAGTTTCACCAAGTATGTAAATGTAAAATAACTTATGAAAAGCTCACAAAAGCACCTCAAAGCATCCATCTTACATTGCTGTATGAAGAAGGCCAGTGGATCTCATTGTAAGGGCTGATATGAGTATGCTGTGTCTGCAGCGCATAGGGGAAGGAAGTCACATGGAGGGTCACGATATTTGGCGCCTCTTTCACCTCCCTGCAGTTCAACAGTCTATCAACAAGTCCTGTAGACAGTTCTGTTTGAGGATAAAGGCTATGCATAGCACTGCAAAAAAGAAAGCCAAAACTCTCCAAAGTAATCAGCACAAGGGAACATTTGTGTCAGTGGAATAGCTTTAACCTGGATATGAAATCAAAGTTAAACACGTACAAGGAACTTCAGACTCTATTCTTTGCCCTGCTTTTGTTGCATAGAAGGATGGGAAAAGAAATGCAAATTATTTCACTGCAGCTGAAAATTTCTGTAAGTCTGATAAGCTCCCTAGCTAGCAAATTACCAGTCACTTACAGCTATCAGAATATGAGAGAGAAAGGATGAAAGAAAACTGATGTTTTGGCAGTTACCAACAGACACATAGTCTTGTAGTAACTTTGGCCAGTTTTATAGTGTTGTCCTTAAAAAAATATAATTCTTACCTACAAAAAATCAAGATAGAAAATGACAGACAGTAAGTCTGTATGACAGAAAAACAGAGGGAAACTACCTCTGGTAAAGCTATTATGAAAGGGAAGAATAGTTATTGTTAGGGCAAATGCTGGTATCACAGAACACCTACAGTCAATTCCTTGCTTTGTTGTAAAACTTCAGCCCAAATTCATGCTATTTAATTTTTGGCATTTATCTGCAGTGACTAAGTTACAAGCCTCGTCACTGCAAGCTCCTTCTGTTACCAGCAGAGAGAGACAAGTAACTCCAGAAATTGGTTGTGTCCACCCCTGACCTAAGTCAGCCCTCATAGATGCTCATGTCTCTGTTGTGACTATGTGGGCAATCCCAGGCAATTACACTCCTGTTTTAGGCACCTCATTCAACTGACTTCAGTTAGGTGGCATGAATCCTGCTGTGCAGAACAGTCATTTAAATATTTTTCACTTACATATCTTTATTAGATAAGAGGAAAAAATATCAGACTTAAGCAGCAATACAGGTACTTCCTACCACTCAAGGATGCTATATGAATAAATGCCTTAAAGGCTAAGACAGCTGTAATAGGTCATTTAAGTTCCTAAGGTATAGAGGAATTGAACAGGAAACCCTCACTTGCAAAAATAAAGTTTTGTTGAAAATCATCATTCTTAACCAGTGTGAAAGACAAGACCTTGTCGTTTCATTCACAAGCAAGATTCCATAGGTTTTGGTTTCAGAAACACTACTGTGCTCTCAAAGTTGGAATATGTTGGTGTTTCTGGAATTCAGTGTGTTCTCCAAGCTCCCCAGTGCCTCAGGAGCCAGAAAGCAAAAGCAGCCCAACTCCTCAGCAGGCAGATTGTTGAGAAGCAAAGGAAATAGGGCTCCATGAAGGAAGCACTGAGTTATGCGAGTAAGCTGATGGGGAACTTGGCAAACGTTGAACAGAAACCCACCTGCTTCCCTGAGAAGTATACCTGGCTTTACTATGTATCCACAGAAGCTTTCAATTCTCACAAATTGGTGATTCGGGATAGAAAAAACATTGTACTGGAAAATTTCCAATCAGTTAAAAAAATAAGCAGCAGTGTTGGCTCACTAGTTGTATACTCAGTGTGGAGGGTTTTTGCATGTTTTACAGCCCAGAGGACACTGACAGAGGATAATGAGCTCTGTGTACTTTCACAGGAAGCTTTCCTTTGAACAAATGACAACCAGCCAAAAAAACAATAGCTGTGGCTGAAAGAAGATAAGAATGGTGAGCAAGAAAAGCTGAAATATTCCACTGGGGCATAATAGAATATGCAGCACAAGAATAAGTCATGAAGGACTTTAAAAGAAAACAAGTTTATTCAATGCATGCAAAGATAGAGTTAGCAGAAAGATGCAAACAAAGATGAAGGAAGGAATAAATCAGAAGGCTGATCTTGAGAGTTAATGCAAACAATAACAATTTCTCTAAAAACAAGTTACAGTTTTCTTACCTCATTAGATCCCAGTGTGCGTGATCATGGATTAGGACAAACAGTGTATGTGGATTCTGCATAGAGTTTTGTAAAAAGACTTTGAATTTAATCTGGGCCTCTGCATCTAGTTTCATAACATACTGTTCCACCCTCTGCTTTGTAAGGTGTTCCTTCTCTAATCCAAGTTCTAATAAAATACCTAAAGAAATGGAACAAATGTCAGTATTTCCAGATAAAAATGCATTTAACAATGTCCCGTAAATCTAAAATAAAGGTAACTAATGAGCACCTGAGTGCCAGAGATGAAACAAAGTCTGCTGATAAGTCACTTCGGAGGGTGGAACACAAATCAAGAAATCAATTTTCTCGAAAGAACCCAAATCAAGATTTTGAGTGCTGGAGTCAGCAATTGAGCAAATATGAGACAGCAATTTCTGAGCCACTGCTAGCTGGAATGGACGAATCTGATGTCGTTCAATCTCATAACCTGGAAAAAGGCAAAATTCTGTTTAGATATATGCCCAAAGTCTAATCTAACACAAATTGTTAGAGTCTGGCAAAGAATGGCTGATCTACTCTTTAAGATACTTTGCTTATGCACAGGAGTTCCAGTTTACAAAAATCTATATGGAATATGCAAAGAAATCTTTCTGCATTTGGCATTTTGGTCCTGTAAGTCCCTTAAATGTCTGAGAGCTGAAAGTGAACTTGTGCAATAGCATTCTGCTACCACAGAAGTAAGACTTAGAGCTTCAAAGACTACAATACCCAGTGGAATGAAGTGGAGCACCCATCAGTGTAAATCTGAATATCCCAAGATATGAGCTGCTGTTTGCCTCAGGACCTTTGCCTTAAGAGCCTCGGACTCTGCCCAGATGGATCTAACTGTACACCCAGAGACGTGGTCTCAAGTACCCTACTCTGTTACCGCTTTAGAAAATCCTCCTTACTTACTTGTACACGCAGCTGTTCCAGTTCCATTCAGTGCTGTTGGTTTATTCACTGAAGCAGAAAGTGATGAAGAGATGTGTCCTTGGTTTTCCTGGTAAAATTTCTCCAGCAAAAGATCAATGTCACCCTCTATCAAATTGAAGGGATAGTAGAATAAACATCCATGTTAATAAGAGCTGCATTTCATACTGATTTTGTTTTGTAGATCTTAAAGAGCTTTATATATGCTAGCTAGTTATCCTGCCCTTGGCTTATTGGCTGTTTTATACAGGAACTCTCTCGTTATCTTCTATTGCATCTGTTTTTACAGCATATCACTAATAAAATGCAAATCAGGCCAAGGAATGAGCTCTGCAGACCACTGGCTAGAGCACTTATGGAGGATGGTAGAAAACTAGCCTCAAGGCCTTGATGTAAATTAGCAACAACAAAGACATGAAACTGGCTTGGTTTATGTTCAGACCATGTAGCTATACTGTTCATTCATAAGGATTACAAGAAGCTTTGGAAAATCTGATAAATATTTTAAAATCTCTAACATTTTTCAGAGACAGAAAGAAAAATAATTCCCTATAAAGCTGAAAGAGAAATATGAGCTTTGTAGCTACACACAATGCTGAAGAAAGCAAGGTACTTTTTACTGAACTATCTATATCTGCAAATATATCCTATTGTATTCAGCAGGGGCCCTGCTTACAGATGGAAGCTGTGCAGAGAATACAACATGCCTGTCCTGAGTATTTAGTATTTTCTCAGCAGTTGAAAAGGTGTTTGAATGTGTCTGCACTGAGCTCACAAAGGCAGGGTCTGCCCCGTGAAGTGCAATCCAGTGGATGTAGATGGCAACTATTTTTAGGATGCTCATTTACTTGTTCTGCTCAAACAATAGCAATAGCAAAAGTGATTTTGAGAACCACACTTTGAAGATACTAAGAGCAGAAACACTAACATAACTACACGATGGTTCAAGGAAAATGAGTTTCTCTTAAGTGACCACTCAAAATATCATGACATATCCAGAAGGGTTCTTGTGATCTAAGTACAGATTTACTGACATGACATGAATGGCAAAGGGGACTATGACATTCCATTAACACTGAAAAATATGCTGCATTTGCTCTAGTTGTGTGATAGTTTAACTTTCCACGTGGCTGAATCTATCCCCAGATAATCTTGCCTGTAGTAATCCTTGGTATACTCAGTTTAAAAATGATCCAGTAACCCTGGCTCTCTGCAGTTTTCCTCTCTTTCCCATGCATCATGATCAAGTTCACAGTACGATAAGTTGAAAGGGCAAATCCTACCTTTGATAAAATAACTCTGTTCTATCATGGTCTAAATGAATTCTGTGCTTAGGGCAAAAGAATTTATACATTCATATGGATATGGACTTGCATAGTATATGGATTGATTTGCATAGCTAAGAATAATATGCTTAGCTATTTGCTGATATATTTTAATGAAACTGAGGGATTTTATGAACTGACACTTTTAGGAGGAATTTCAATTCAAATGTACTTTCACAACTTTGTCCTGCATTTTTTATATATTTCTAATAATGTCCTTCTTCTGGAAAGGTAATGAGCACAGCTATTTTCTCTGACTTAAAAGTTTCAGGGACTTGGAAACATGTCTCTATAACCTGTTAGGTACCTGGGCAGAGTGTGCTAAAGAAGGACCCCAGAGTTTCCACTTTCCCTGTGACCAGCTGATAGTTAACTTCTTTTTGGTAGTCTGAAGGAGTGAGCATGCTCTCAGACAGAACTCTTGCCTGATACTTTCCTAAAAGACAAAAAAGTAATTTTGAAAGCACTTCAAACTAAAGTTAAAAATGTTCTAAGTCATAATAAAAATACTACCCAGCTAAATGAATGCCACACACACAAAAACGGCAGAGATGAGTCTTTTCTCTCTCCTATATGTGTATGCACTAGACATCTGTAAGATAGACTCATGTTTTATAATTCTTTGTGTTTCTTTCCCAGTTTAGGAAATATTTGTTGATACGGTATATAAAAAGACCATATAAATAGTCAAAGGCACTGTCAATTATCTTACACTTATAATGAATCTTTGAATGGCTATTCAAATAATTTATTTAATTATCAGCATAATAGGTTGTCAAAGGGAATGACATTGAAAGACCATCTTTTAGAAGCTAAGGAAATGTTCGGTCCTCTGCTCACAGTAATATCCCAGTCACACAGAGCAGGAGAGCTTTATGCACTGTGTGTGCTGTAACTCGCTATTATTTGTTTGCACTAGTGTTGGCTGGGATGCCTTGGTGAGAAAAAGGGTTACACAGGCAGAATGTGATTTGCTGGGGAGAGACCCAACTATGCAACATCAACTTGGGTTCATCAAAACCCACTACTTCTTGGTCAAAGTTCTGCTTTCTGAGGCAGCTTATTGAAACTCCAGCCAAACTCCTCATAGCATCGAATTACTCTGTTTTGCCTGGAGATACAACGTTGGGATCTTACCTGTTATCACAATGCAGGAATCGATGGCTCGATTTCTGCTGGCACATATGATCACCACATAGTTTGTCTTTATTAATTTTCCTTCAATGAGCAGCTTAAACATTTCTGAAAGCCCTTCAGCCAGAGAGTAGCTGCATTCAATGATATGGACACTATCATTACAGGAGCTAGCTGCGAGGCCCGCCAGCCAGGGAAGCTGGGCTGAAGTCACTGGTGCAATCTGGCTGGGCACTTGAGGAAAAGTCTGTGGAATAGCCTGTTGGTACTGACGGATTTCAGACAGGTGTGATTCCCTCCATGAACGCATGAATATTTGTTCCAAATCCTCAATCAAAGGGACCTGGTCCGAGGCTTAAAAAAAAAAAAAAAAAAAAAAGGAAGAAAAAATTTTGAAACAATTAAACAAAATTGTTGAGTTAAAAACAATTTTTTTTTTCAAAATATGTACTTTTTTTAGAGATGATCATGTTTCAGATTTATGCGTGCAAGACTCTATTGCCTTTAGCAGATGTGAACCAAGTTTTTCATTTTGAAGTGCCTTTGTGATACTCAAGTAAAGCTGCCCTAATTGGAACCTGAGTATCAGTAATTAGAAATATTTAAGAGGTTGAGTGCTGCCTGTCTCAGCATAATACTACTTCTAAACTACAGGCTGTATGCAAAAGCAGTGAATTACAGCTCTTTTCCTTTCTTTATTTTTAGTTGCTGTGTTCCCAGATTATAGGAGAAGATGAACTTTGTACAATTATATTTCAATCTGTCTGGTCTTCAAGAACTAATTATTTAGTTTTGTTTCATAACCATGAATAAAATTGTTTAATATCACACATCCTAAGACTAATATTTAATATTGCCCTGCCCTAATACTCCCTTTCTCATTCGCCAGCATGTAATTTATTCGTTGCAGTCTTTCTGGATGTAAAATAATCTTACCGAGTTGGACAAGGTAGTAGACAGTCAGTAAGAGCTGCATTTCCTCTGAAATAGGCTGTATTGTGGAGGCACCATATTGTTCATATGCTCTAGATAAAGACTGTGAATTTCTGTAACAGGTGTACAACAAAGGACTCACTATCACATCATTAATGTTCCCACAAAGATATGGGAAGTTTCCATGACCTACAAAATAAACAATGTTTGTAGACATCACATTAATTTCATAATTTCCCATGTATGTGTTAAACAGTTTTAACAGTAAACCTTTTAAAATTGATGGCTTTAGCAGTGTTTAACACTAGGACATATATTTATATCTCTTACAAAAAGATGTAAGGTCTTGTTGGGGGGTTGGGTTTTTTACCTTTAAAAATAACTGGCTTTGCTTTACAGATTTTCAGCAAGTTGTCAGGAACTGAGACTGGTTCTCCTGAGCCCACCATTGGAGATGAGGCTGGCCCCACCAAAGCAGAATGTGGTAAAGATGATAGGCTTCCTCCATCTAAGATTTTAGACATATTATTACTGGAGTCAGGTCTACTAACAATTTCTTCAAAGTAAAGTTATTCAACATCATCTCATACCCACATTTGGAATCGGTATTGAATGCTTTTTATGCGTACATCACACATTTCATGAGCTGTTACTACAACCCATACCATTATGCTGATTTTCTTGGAGGACTAATTGTTGCAACCTTGAACATCACCCATGCATCTAAATGTTCATAAACAAACAATTCCAGGTATGACTGCACGAATACAGAGACTTATGTGATAGCAGTGCACAAATAGTTATGATATGTGTGTTCTCTATGATAAATTTAGTTTCACTGCTTCTAAACAGGTTTTCTTGCTATAGCGAGAAAGAAAATATTAAGATTCAATGTTTGCTCAATTGTAACTTCTCTATAGTAATTTTCATTTAAACAAGAGCACATTAAAATAAAACATTTTGTGGAAAGTGAATTTATTTCACTGCATGTCACTCTAGTCTGTATCTAGACTATAAAATCCAACTGTGAAAAATAATTGAAGCAATGGATGGTACCTTGATCTGAGTTATGACACTGATTTTAACATCCCAAAGGTGTTTTGGTGTCTCAAGACGGACACAGGCACCTGTTGGGAATTATTAATAATGACTTGATGACTGGATCCTAATGAGAGTTAAGCTCACAGCCTCAAAAAGAAATCAATGGAAATGAAGCACCTAAATGTAGGTGAGCATGTTGGTATCAAACACCTTTCAAAACTCTAATACGAATCTGCTTGCACCTTTAAAATATTGCCTCTTTTCCCCCACTGTTTTCTAGTATAGCTTATATGGTATAGCTTACCATTTTTAATTCTGTTTGGAGCCTGTGGGTTGAGCTGCAAGTTCCAAGTTTCAGTAGATGATGGAGATTCTGGTGACCAACCTTTATGGCGCTTTTTTGGGGGCCCTGAGTTTGTTAAAGTGCCTGAATAACAGTAATATTTCAGAAAAGCATTAGAATAAAATGTATTCAGTTTTGTGCATGGTAATTCAATATGTTTTGATAGATTTAATGTGTGCATTAAGTACTGTGGTAGACAGGGTCAACTCCATGAATATAATCATTTTTTATCATTTTTATTTTACTTTGCTATGTCTTGCTTAAACTTCTGGGACCTTTCTGTTGCAGGGAACTCTTAATTATCTAGGTAGACTTCACTTATTTTATACCAATGTCCATTCTGTACTAAGAATAATGTAGGAACAATGAGACATGTACTAAGAATGCTTGTGTTAATATTTTGAAGTCAACACTGTGAGCATTCTGCTCCTTTTATTTCTGAACACATGACACAATGTTTCATGTAACTTATTGCAAAATAAAATTCTCAAGGGGTTCAGGGTAATATTAATACAGATCTGAGTTCTTTTCAAGAATTTTCTCATTTACAGGATTTTTGCCACTTCTTGCTGGTTACCGTCTTTGGTTTCATGTTATTCCATATTAACTCCTACCAAATTACTTCTGCACTTTCCTCCTATCCACATGTAGCTCCATCGCTTTGTCTGTAAAAACATAACTTTCTCACAGTTTTTCTAGGAGCTCCTGATGATTCATTTCTTGAATATTCTTTCAATATCTTTAATCTTCTTGTGCACTCCTGCAAAGTCCTAGAATGGTAAGTTTCCACTAACATCAAGTATTTCTAATTATTGAGAGTCAATGGTCCTCGAGGAACTGCTCAGCATCTTGCAGGATTGAGCTATTTCTATTTCTGGATGTGACTATGCAGAGGTCTTAACACTACTTCACACTGGCAGGGCTGTATCTCCTGGCAGAATGGTTAGTCCCACATAAAATTCAAGACAGAGTAAGAATCTAATATAAAAAATGGGGTCTAATTTTGAAAAAGATATTAAAATTAAAAATAAACCTGAAGTGTACAGATTTTCAATAAAATCGTTCCCTTGCAGAAGAGCCTTACGTAGAAGTTTGCAAAGATAACTTTGTCCTTTAAACTTTTACCACTTGAGGGCAGTATTTAGCCACTTGTTCTACTCCTCCTTTCATTTTGTTTCCTGGCATAAAGTTGCGACAAAAGTCACAAGATAGCTACAGCAATACAAAGAATTTTTTATTTGAAAATGCTGTATTCTTTCCTGCAGATATGTTGATATGTGAAAATAATCCATCTGAAATGAATTGGCAATAATATGTTGCTGCATGGAAGAAAGAGCTCAAGAACCTGAATAGGCAGAGGAAAAATTTGGCTGTGATGCCAGCAAGGAAACTTGGGAAGACTTATTCTAACATAGAGTTATAGCATGTTTCTAGCCATAGTGAAGACTAACCTTCTTGCTTAAACAAGCCAGTGACACAGAATACAGTTTGTGACAGAAAACAATTAACACAAATCATGATGATAATCATGCAGTGAGGACAGTTTCTTTCATTTGGAGCCAGTTGTCAAAATCTAGTGCTCCATCCCGAGGTGAACTGCAACAGAGGAATTATCCTATGAGTGATTACTTATAAATCTTTCTTAATTCCCTTCACAAAACCTTGTTGGGAGATTGATGCAAACTGACACATTCTTTAAGAACCTGGATTCAGAATCTAGTCTGTACTTCTATTAAGTGAATGAACTGTAAATATAATGAAAAACTTCCAATTAATAATCTGAATGGTAACAGAGCTATGGCTGAAAACATATAAACAATTTTCTTTCTAAAAATTAACACAGAAAAAAGTGTTATGGTCAGAAAGGACTTGGAAGGGAACAGTAATTTCTATTCATACAGGAAATGATGATCATGATATCATTTGTTCAATGCTTCTATTATACCCATGGAATATAGAGTTTAAGGTATTAAACAACAAATCCATACAAATACCTAACACCGAAGGTCTTGTCAGAGCAGACAGGTTATTTTTCACCAACTGTTGTTTAGGTGATTCCTTGCCATTATAAACAGCTGAGCTGAACGCTGCTGTTGAAGGGATGTGATCTATGGCTGCAGCTGGCGAGAAAAAAACAAAGTATTTACATTAAACATTTCTAGGTCAAGATCCTCAGTTGATATAATAAACTGATCACTTGATCGTTTACTTTAATAGAACCTTCGGGATCTGCTCAGAGTGAATGCAATACTGAATAAAACAAACCCACTTCTGATCTCATACCAGATTATTGCTGTCTGACTCCCGATTAAGTGCCTGGGTAAAATACGATTCTGCAATTAAAATACATACATCAGATCCTTAGCTTCTTTGCAGGTGGACCCTAGCTCTTACATGAAGTTTACTCAAGAACTAGCTAAAATAGTGAGAGAAGTTTAAAATTTGCTAAAAATCTCCTAAGACTCCATTCCAATTTGACATCCTCTTTCCAAGCTTTTAAACTGTTCTGCATTAAAAAGAGAGGTTTTCTCAAGCCTAATATGCTTGTAATTAATGTAGCTTTTTTATATACGTAACCTCTGACCAAAAAAAACGCCAATCTGCTATTATAAAGAGATGAATTATTTGTACTGAAGGGGTACCAGTATTCCAGATCACAATTATTTAACAGGTTTCTATCTCACAGAGAGAATACAACAACCAACAGATGAGCCTCAGTTCTCCTGCATGAATCTCTGTAACAGTCACAAGACACTCAAGAGCTGTTTTCATTATGAAGAAGCTCAGAGAGATCACTCTAGCCTCTATCATGCATCACCTTTCAGTTATGTCAAGCTAATGGAAAAGTAAATTTTTCAGAAACAATTTTTAGTACAAAAAAAGATGCAGATACTGATCATTAGTTTGTTTTTTAATATTAAAGCCACTTTTCTCAGCAGAAGAAAAAATTCAGAAGCTTTTAAGCTGATGCCCATATAATGCCTGCAGTAAAGAGGATTCTGGTCATAACATAAAATAGACTGGATCAGAAGAAAAAGCTGAAATGACACTGGTTCCTGTAACATTTGTCATCTGTGACCAGACAAGCAACAGCTGCAGGAATGTAATACCCATTCTCAGCAACTTTAAAAACAATGGCTTTTAAAAAATTTTGGTTCGCCATAGCTATGAGCAAGCTGCAGAACACCTATTTTATTATTTGCTAACCTTTTATACATAAACCTGAGGGGAAAAAATGGACAGCGAGAAGCATTCAAAGTATGATTGCTTTCTTTATTTGTAATGTATCTCTAAATCTCTTCAACTTGCTTTATTTTATGTGGTAGTGTGCTTCTTTGTTTGTCTTTCCATTCACAGAAGTACACACAAATACACATGCACAAAAGAGTAAGAACAGGTGGAAACCCAGTGTGTTTTCCTTCTGAGCCATACCTGTTTGCTGAGTCCCAGCTGGAGCACTTGGGTTTGCTGCTGGGAGCGGCTCGCTTGAGGTGCTTCCCGAGAGGCCCGAACTTTCTGGCAGTTGGAACAATGTGCTTGAGCAGGTGCTGGATGAAGACTGTCGGCCTCTGAACTCTTAACAGAAAAGAAACTTCTTATCCCCTGACAACAGTGGCATTTGCTTTTTCTCTGCATATTGGATTTGATGATTTCACACATGAATTACTTAGAGGCTACAGCACTTGGAAGGGAGGAACCGATGTCTTCAAACATGCCATCCTCATATTAGGTCAGTCAATTGCTTTTTACAGCTGCTCTAGTAATCACCTAGCTTTAAAGAGTCTTTCTTTCAACTGATCTGCCTTAGGTTTTACACAGACGCCAGTCCCTGTGATAGTTAAGCTTGGATGATGAAAACCAGAACTCGAGGAAGCCGGCTTCATTATCTTACCTGCCCCTTTCCAGCAGATTACAGATCCTTTGGTCAGAGCTCCCTGTGCATTCCTGACCAGATAATACTTTAAGTGTTTCTGTTTCTTGGGCTGAGTGGTCAGTTTAAGATTAATGTGATTTGAGAATTCTGTAAAGTAGCAGAAACCCTTCTTGCCACAGCCAACACAATTGCCAGAGAAACCTGATAAAATAAACAATACATATAATCCAGTGAGATAGGTGGTCACTATTAATAACATCCAAACACTACTCTTTCCTGGAGAAAAGCTGTATTTATATTTTTTTTCAGAGAGTGAACTTTTTATTAACACTTTCCTCAAAAAAAAAAAAATTACATCAAGTCCACTGTATTGCACTTTAGCTACCAGATTGCAAAAAGAGCCCCAGGTTTACAGAACAATTAAAATAGGCCACATTTTCCATTTTCTCCCACCAGAAAAAGATCACAATTCCTATTTATTACCTACCTGTGAAACATTAAACCAAGAAGTTTCTGACTGAAGAGTACTGAATCCCATGCTTAACCCCAGCCCTCTTCAACACCACAGAAAGTACATGCTTCACTTCTGTTTCAACTTTCATTGAAATTAAGCATGCAATTAAGTCTCAAGAAATTCAGTATATTTAATCTATTATATTTAATTAGATGTAAGAATATTTAAGTACCAAGTTCCTACTACAGATGCTTTTTTAGAGAGGAAAAAATACTAAAGCCTTCCTGGGCTATTAATTTCAAGTAGCTTTCTCAAATTATGGCTGGACTGTGTTAGCACTTCACAGCAGTTAAAACTATTTATGATTACGGAAACAAAGTGTCTGCAACTTTATAGACAGGACAGAGACATAGTCTTTGCACGTAAAGAAGCTTATTGTACTCAGACTTGATGGGGCATTTCCAGGGATACTGCCATTTCCTCTCATTCTGAGATACACAGTTTGAGCCTCAAAGAGGGCCTCGTGATGGTGATGTCATTATCATCATAAATAATGGGCATTCCTTGCACAGCTGACTATTTGCCATTTGATTCTTAAACAACTTTTTTTGTCCATTTTCCAAAGTATTTCCTAAGAATTTTCATCTTGCATCAGACCAATGCAACTGTCTGAAAATACTTATTATCTACAAACATTGCACCTATAATGTGCAATTAGAAGATAATCTTCCCCACGGAAATTTTCTCTCTGTCCCCTACACATGACCTGAAGCTGAAGTTTCCTTTTATTTTAATCATATCTAATGAACATTTTTATGTGTCATCACAGGAATTGAAAGGGAAAGGGTGTATTCAGTGAATTGGAAGATGGCAAAAATAAATGAAATATATTCCACATAACATGGACAGTAACATTGGAAATAAATAAATGGAGTAAAGGATCAATAATATGGTAGATAAAATTAAGAGCCATTTATGAAAATTATTATTTTAATCACATATTTCAAACAAATTAGGTTTTCAAATTAATTATCAATACCTTTTTCCTTCTGTAAAATACAAGCACTGAAATATAATGCTTTGTAAACACCTGTTGCTTGGTTTACAACCCAAGCACTTTAATTAGTTTTCAAATGGCTCAGAAGAATTTATTAAAAACCTAAGTTCATGTGGAAATTGGTCTGGTATCCATGGGAACAAGTGGCTAACAACTATTGAAAGCTGCCTATTATCTCTCTGATCCTGGTCGGTAGGATGATAAAGGTCATTATGACTCATAAAATCAGGACAAGTCATGACTCTGTAGAATCCTCTGTGTTATATCAGTTGGCACAAAAGCATCTGTCTAACATCACAGAGCCTTCAGTAGCTGCAATAAAAGCAACAACAAAAGGAAACAAAATTAGAATGGATGTGGCAAAAGCTGTAGAGTTTGCATGCATTTTATGCAGATTAAGAAATCATGAAAAACGCTTCTTCTAGTAAATGAAAGCTTCCCATACATCTGGCAGCACACTGAGCATGACCAGCAGCACTGCAATCTTTGCCTGGCTGCCACTTACAAGCCCTTACGTGTTTTCAAATACAAGCACGAAGGGACCATTTCCAAAGGTAAAATAGAAGTACCTGTACACTTTTTAGGTTTTATCATTTTGCTGGGAGTGTCCAGCAACTTGCCAAAGCCACAGGTAGAAATATTTATTCAATAGAAGTTGGATAGTAGACATAAAATCTTTTCATTTGGACTTTAGATCAGTCATTATTGGTAACTTCTGTAAATCATCTGCCTAAACCAGATTTAGCACTAACTTCTACCTGAAATAACCTTTTGCCCTAATCACCTATTTTTAATTCTGTGAGGTCTACTGGAAAATTAGTTTACACCACATATAGCATACAGGTGAGGCCTAGTAAGGATTAAACAGATCTAAATTGTCCACTTGTTTTGAAAAGTCCTCAGAGAACATTTTAGAAGTTTATTTTTTAATTTTCCTTTTAAGTCAAACTATCATCTTTCACCTCAGGCTTCCCTAGCTCCTCTGAGTCAGACTAAGAGTCTTTTCTTGCAAACTCCTGCCAACACCGGGTTTCATCCCATTCATTCTGACTGACACTCTCTTTGATGACAGCCATTCCTTCATTAATACAGCTCAGCCCTGACATCACAGATAGAACACAGCATGATCTTATAATTCCAATGCAATAAAATGCTGTTCAATCATTACTTATTGCAAGGCTCTGCCAAACTTGCTCATAGCACTTTATGTAGCAGACTGAGTAACACAGAGAACCCAAACATTTCATTATTCTCCTTTCCCTGAATGCCCTGTTCACGTGCCACGGCCCGAGGCAGAAGCTGATAGAGGGGACAGCTTGTTTCATAAACAAGCTGCATTAAATATTCTTCCATACATTATAGAGAGGACAAAGGTCAGGGGAGTCAGGGCAGCCATAAGGTGACTCAATATATCTATGTCATGGGATTGATTTCACAAGAGAATTAGAAATCAATGCCTGGAGTTTAGGGGCTAAAAGCCTTTCACCTTTAGGTCAGCAGTTCATATCCAACTAAGTTTAGTAGTGACTTAAGGCTGCTACCCTCTGAAGATTGTTTAATCAGAAGGTGTTTGATTCTATCTGGTATTTTATCATAGGCATTTGCTTGAATTTGCTCACATCACAATGATCAATTGCCCATAATTTAAAAAGCTCTTCCACAGCAGGGACCTTGTGCTCAGAAGAAGGACCTTGGACTAAAAGGGTATGAAACCTGACCTACCTTCTCACTGGGGAAATGGTTCCTTTGGATCAACAGTAAGCTTCTGTTAGGGATAAGGAGAGGACCTCAAGACAGAAGGATATCCATCTGATATTTCATCAGCTAATATTTCATAATCTGATCTTTCATACATTCGCAAAAAAACTTTCTTCCTGGTTCTCTTTTAAATTAATAACAGGCTGTTAATTAATGTTATTATTTTTGTGGAGAGTTGGCAGCTTGCTTAAACAAAGAATTATTGTATTTTCAACTTTTCAGCAGGAGTATATCTTCTTTTCAGTTCTACTCACAAGAAAAAGCACACAAACACCGACAATGCTCCACATTTCTCCCACTTACTCAGTACCACTCCATTTGAAGACTTAAGACTTAAATTTAAAAAATAAATGAAATCAATATGGTCAAGCTGGAGAGCTCCATTGTACGGAAACTCACTACTATTACAAAAGCCCAATAGAACATTGCATATTTTAACAGAAGCAGCCGCAGTGTTTTATACTACAATGTTTTCATCTTACACACAGCTTACAATGCAAGCAAACTAATCTTTTCTTCTGTCATTCTGACCTCAGGGACCCACTGGAAAAAAAAAAGGATTTCTTATTCCCTGCTAGGAAAGTGGGCAGCTGTTTGGTCTTTTGGGAAGGAAAATGATGGGTGAATAGCTGCTTTGTTTATCATGAGAGACTCTGCTTAAGAGTGGGAACTGGAGGAAAAAAACAAAAGAGAAAAAAAACTTTGGGAGTAGTACATTAGCTGCTTCTATTAGGAAACAATAAATATCACACTATCACAGAAGTGCTTCCTCCATCTAAGCATTCCATTAGGTCGCATAAAACCTGAGAAACAGCTTCCTAAAGGTAAAAAGCTGACTCTGTTTTGCAGACTATTTAAAACTGTGATCTAACTTGATTAACAGAATCATATGAGGTACATGCTCAGACACAGAGAACTTTTTGCTTGCCAAAAATAGAGTCTTTTCCGGAAAATAGGGTTTTTTTCCTATGGAATTATACGTCAGTTGTAAAAACAAAGAAACAAAACAACCTCCAACAGAAATGACTTTCAAATCACAAGCACATATGCCTTGATGGTGGACAACTTATTAGCATAATCAATAAATTGGCACATGCCCCAGAGGCATATCAACAGCTCCTAATGGGAACAAGACCATAAGTCAAAAGCTGGCCTGGAAACTACCAAGACATTTCCTGTTTTCTTCTGGAATTTCTGTACGCTCCACAGGCATCTTCACAAACATATGCAGGCAGACCATGAGAAATCAGGAAACTATTGGGTAATTCATTAGTGTCTTTTCCCTTCAAATAAATTGTTTCGGAAAAAATCTACAGTACTGGGTAACAGCTGCCTTACAAAAACACAGTATATTAAGAGAAAAAGCATGAAATTAAGCAAAAACAAATGGGTTGAAGGGTTACAAGTGATGTGCCTGTATCAACAATAAGCCTTACCAAAAGTGTGGGATATAGTCTCACTCATGATGACAGCTCATTTCAATTCAAAATGAATCCGACTCAATTTCCCTTTAAACTCAGAAAGGCTTGAAGGGACCACTTTCCATGTTGTCTCAAAAGGCCAACATGTTTGGAGGAGAACAGCCTAAACTCAGAATACCAAAAAAAAAAGCCTTCCGTTCTGTCTTTAAAAGCAAGACAATAAAAAGAGCTTCCCTTCTTCATATGAAATGTTCTCAACTTAAATCTATCACAAGACAGGGGTCACTGTGTTATACTAATAGACAGAGAATTTAAAGCAAGAATGGTTCTGTCTTGTATCTCCATATGTGTCTGAAACCATGAGACTAGTCATGTCTGCTTCTAATTTTACTTACCCTGATTTGACTTGCATCAGTGTATGAAAACCAGAATCAAACAATCATTTCTATCTACAGTACAATCTATTGTACAAATAGTATGCTATCCTCATGTCAATAAGATATATTGTGTTTTTTCATTAGATTAGGGACCAGGAACATTATTTTATTTCCAGCTTCCAGATGAATAATTTAGATCTTAAAGTATGGAAGTCCTTTCATATTTAAGCTTGTTATAGAATACATAAAAATCATCCTACAGAATTACTAAAATTCATTGCAAAAGAATGTGATTAACTGGTGTTTAAGTGTATAACAGCAGCCAAAAACAAGCATTTAAATGGTTTCAGGAAACGAAAATGTATGAAATAAGCAAGCTGAGGATGCAAGTAGCATAAAAACCTCCCAGTTATGTTCCCGTTGCCTTTTTCTGTTCTTGTTTAGCATGCAATTAACAAATACACTACTTCCTCTCTGCTAACAGCCTAAGGAGCTTAAGCTGTTAATAGTGCTAGCACTGAATGACTTGAGTGGTACAACATTCCTGTCTTTATCTTTAAAATGACAACACGTGGGTGATTTACAACCCTCTTAATTCTTTTACAATCACTGGTCAAATGTACTGTGACCAATCCAACTCTACAAGATCACATGAGGAAAGAAATTACTGTACATAAAATTACATTATGCACCTTCACACTACACTGTCATCCCAAATGCCTTGAAGAGTTGCTCAAACTGAAGTAACAACTGAGTTCACGTCATATCCCTCAGTGTTTGTGAAAAAAACTCTTAAAAGACATGACAAATATTTTCTTTTTGCTATTTAGAGCTCGGACTTGTACACAGATATATGATGCAGCATTTTTTGGTTAACTAAGAAAATAATACGTAAGAACCTGAGAGTGCCTGAATGAAAAAAAGAGTTCTCCCTCTGATTATATAGCACTTTTGCCAATATAAAAACTATTCCATTTTAATAACTTTAATATTCAGTTCATTCATTCACATGATTGCAGATCTTCCCTATTTGGGTTGATATGGATGAGATTAACAGCCATCAGAAAGGCTATAATAAAAATGGATAGAAGGACCTAGTTTTATGTCAGAAGTTAAGACTTTTAAATAGATGAAAAGCAAGAAATTGAAGTATCCTACGAACAGTGCTATTCAAACACACAGTATTACCTGATTACACATATAGGAAAAATTTCAACTTACAATCATTCATATTCATTGATATTGTGATAATAGCAAAAAGTCATAGGTTAGGATCCAGAACGCATGCTTTTTTTCAACCACAGTGGAGAATATTATCCCCATCTCAAACAGATAAATCAAAAAGGTCATACATTTTTGTAGTCCAAACTATCATCAAATTGTTTACGTGTGTATAGTAGCCTGAAAGTTCCACTTGACAGACCTACAGTCTGCCCATGTCAGTATTTGGAAAGCTAAAATAGACAGGAAGCAGTTCATCTAGTCCAGTTCCCAGACGTGCAGTTCCAGCAACTAGGACATAAACTGATTGGACAACTTTAGCCTTGGACTAATGGATAGAAGGTGATGAAGCATTTCTAATGAACTGGCTTACTCTGTATCTTTCCAAAGCAAACATAGCCAGCTCTGAGCTGTTATCTTGTTGTGCATCACCAGTGAGCATTACTGTAGATGTGGAATGGAAATAAGATCAGCTGAACTCACTCTGCAAAAAAAGATTAGCTATTAAGTGTAGCCCACAGAAGAATCCACTTACTGCAATCACAGACACTTACCCAACAGGGCGTTGCGTCCATTGTCATCTGGCAGGAATCTTTTATCCACAGCACACACTAAAAGGTGATCAGGTAAATTTGGTGACTTCGCACCAACAAGTAAAAACCCTGCTGGTACCTCAATGTGTTCATTGGAAATGGAAACCAGTCTCAAATCTTTACCAGCCTGGCAGAAACCTAGAAAAAATCAATTAAATGTATTTTAAGTTGACAAAATTTTTTTGTTTAATACTCACAATAGTCTTCATTACAGGACTTCCTATATTTTTAATGAAAAACAAAGTTGTATCCTCTGACGTCAAGGGCAAACTAAGAGATAATTTTATTTCCTGCCTTTTGGTCAGCCATAAACAGATGCTAGTAGTACAATAAACAAACAAAAATCTGAAAATGTACAGCGAAGTTTTTCTTGATGATGTTTGGCAACCTACATATTTATGGGACTACTTACTAACATCATCATAACTTAGGTCAGACACTCAAAAATGGAGATAATAGTTCTCAATATCTGGTGAATTTCACTGGCTTTTCCTGGGTTTTTGAATAATTTACAGCAACATTGAATGAGGTACAATTTAAATAGAAAAGAGCAACAATAAAGCCGTAAGAATTACCACATTCATTTTAGCAAACACCATGCCTGCAAACTCAACCCTTTAAAGGTCGTGTTGCCTAAGAGAACAGTTCTGTCCTCATGCCCAGCGTTCCAACACAAATGCTTACCTGACACACTGGGCAAAGACCCTGTTAACTGTAAGAGCAGCCAAGAGCAATCCAGCTTTATCTGGCAGGTAATGAACATTGACATTTTTAGGATTTCTATATTGTATAGATTATCTCATTCTGATGAATTATAGGGGAAATGGCCCCAATCCTACCCTTTCCAGTAGGGCAAATGCCTTCTGACAGCATGTTTAGTGCATTTCTCACCATCAGTAGTGCAACATCCTTCTGGGGGAGGCTTCATCTGGTAAGAAACAGGAGGACTACTTGATTCTGAGCCTTCTTCCTCCTCCTCTTCTTCTTCCTCCTCATTATCTGCTCTGCTGCCTGCTACAAATTAGCATAGCGTAAATGACTTAGACAACAGAAAATGCTGGCAACAAAGCAATGAATGAACAGGGTGACCCAGTTACAGAAAGTATTACAGCAGACTGGATCCTCTCCTCTTGACAATGACTTTACTGTTGCCAAATCTTAAGACATTTGTTGTTTCCTTAAAGCTCCAACTTCCAGTCATGCTTACAACAGAATGTCTTTCATCAAAAAAATAAAGCTTTTAGCTCCTCTGCAAAAAAAAGTTCAAAAGCATGACCCAACTGCACCTGAGAAAACAAAAAAAACCTAAAGAACAAATAAAAAGAAGCCTCAATTTATTATTTTTTTAAATCTCATTATTTTTAAGCTAACCTCACGATTTTGAGAGGCCTAACTCCTGGTGTTTGAACTCTTGCTGATCACAACAGTGTAACTGTATTCTTTGTTTATAATATTAACAGCCAATATAAACCCAAAGTCATTACTTCTTAGCACTTTAGAATGTCCTGGCTACAGTCCAAGTACAGATTTTATTAATTAGGTATTCACCATGCCCTTGATGTTGTACAGGAAACTGATAAAACAGTTCCTGCTTGAAACTAGGTTCACCACAGATGATGCCACGATAAGAACACCTAATTCTCAGGCTGTCTGTCTCCTACCAGAATCCGGAGTTCTGAGTAAAGCACTGCCACTCCCTGTACAATGTCAAGGAAAGGCAGATGTCTAGGAAGACGATTCACAGCAGCATATGCATGGACTGTGCTAGTCTAGGAGGCAATATTGAATGAATGCTGGAGAGAAGAATACATGATGTAGGCTTCATTTTTTAGAGGGCTTTAGGTGTTTCTTCTTCAGATTCTCTGCTGTAAACCACTATTCTGGTGTGCCGGCTACCTAAATCAGCATTTTTACCTGATAGCTTGCTTCTTAAGAGAATTCACCTGCATATTATTGGTGTATGTTTCAGCCTTTCAACTAGAGACTGCTTCTTCCCTTCTCTCCACCCATAGGACAGTAAGTTTTTCATGCATAATACAACAGCTTCAGCAAAACATACTGAGCAATGACTCCACCCCCTCTTATGGCTCAGACACACTCATGGCAAATGAGACAAAGCTGGCAAGCAGAGGAGCACAGCTGAATGGTAAATGGGGAGAACACTTCTACAGACAGGACTAAGGAAAATTTCAGACCAGATCCAGCCTTACATACAACCGAGATAGGGCACAAGTAGTAAGTGAACACAGTAGGGCTTATGTCTTAGGCTTCTAGCTTCTTGGCTTCTGTAGGGACATGCCTGCAGCAAACACAAAGAGCTTTCACTGGCAAAACTGGGTGGTGAAGGGCTGCAGGTACTTGAGGATCAGCAAGAGCTGAATAACTGTTTGGACTTGGGCAAGTAAAATAGCAGTTAGGCTCCTACATTATTCTGTTGATCCAGGTTTTAGTCTTGAAACAGAGAAACAATGAAGCACACTGCAGTCATCCTCCAAAGCTCAGCGTCAACTGGACATACTCTTTTTGCTTCAGTTGACTTTGGATCAGGCTCTCAGAATCCCATAGGATACTCATCAAGCAATTTTTTTTTCCTATGACCCTCCTCAGCATATCTTTTTATTTTATTGACAAATGATTGTAGAATCAGCTAAACAAATACTACAGGATAAATGAGAATTAGGGAGGAAGCTGAAGAAAGTAAATCTGGAGTTTGAAGACTTGTCTCTGAAGGTTATTAAGACTTACACCCCAATCTAGAAGATTATTTGAAGGGTATGTTTACTTTTACATATGTAAACATCAAGCTTCTGTCCTGGTGCACACAGATAAGGACAGAACATTAAACGTGACTGTTTTAAGGGCGTAGCCTGAAGACAAAAATGCTGAAAGTGAACAAAGGGAAAAGTGAAGCTCTCTGTCTTTACTGTTTAAGTCAGGGGTAAGTTATGTGTTATGACTTAACCTTGACTAACATCCAAATGCAATGCAAAAGGGGTGAGTCTGGCTCTTCTCTCCCTCCCCACACTCCCAGCCATGAAGTTCCTTCCTTCCTCTTTGTGCCAGCTCTGACACTGGAGCCTGCACTGAGCCATCCCAGCTTGCTAACCCAGCAGAAAATTAACTAAGCAAACAACAGTGACCATTTTTTTTACTGGGTTTATTTATTAAATTAGCTCAGTGGAAGTTCCAAAAGATGCCGAAATTGATGAAAAGGGAGAAAATGGGAACATACGGATAGAAGTGGGGGGAGCAGGATGTGGGATTTTCCCCTTTGGGCAGTGGTAAACTTAGGTTTGTTCAGCCATAACAGGTAATTTCACATCAAAACAAAAAAGATAGGGACAAGGACTGGAAGTGGAGACTAAGAAATAGGAGAGTTACAGTACTTTCAGTTCAAAAATTAAGAGTACAAGAGGAAATATGTACCTATAATACACAAGAATGAGCTGCTGTCACCTGTAAAGGGCATCATTAGGGTTTCTGCTGCTTGTTTTAAAAAATCTACAGTTTCTGCTTCCATTTTACTTTTAAAGCAGGGCCCCTTCAAAGAACTCTATGTTTGCATGTGCCTCTGTTCCACATCTTTTCTTGAACAATCCCAAAGAACACACAATCAAGCACTCAGAACCAGAGACAAGATGATGGCAAAAGTGGACTCACAGTGCTTACGTTGTACGTTACAGAATGAGGCAGTCAGCTGATATAACTTGATATAGCTCCATTAAACCAACAGACATACCATGAAGATTTTGTCAATATTTCATTGAATTTAAATTTATTCGTGGATACCATAAACACCATTGTTTGCTTTAAGGAGTTGTTCTCACAAAGGATTTATTAGACATCTATGTTATATAGTTGTGATTAAGACATTTCACATGGAAAATTCTTCTCTCCTTAAGGTATAATTTAAACATAAGTTAAGTTCTGCAAATATTTTACTATACATATAACTTTTTCTCAGTGGGACTATTCATAGGGCTGATATTATCCACAAACTGATTGCAGCATCAGGGCTTAAATCAATAGCCACAAAATACATTGTATCCACGAACAGCCAGCCTCCCTTAAATACAGATCAAGGAAGGAACCAGTTAACCACAGACACCAGTTAGCTGCAGAGATCACTTCAGAACATGGTGCTGCTATCAGAGCTAAATACAGCACCACTCCCTGAACAACCTCACTGCAGCGGAGCCAACTGCCACGCTGCTGCTCTGCATTCCTTTGCCACGTCACTTCCCATCCTTTTCCCACCGAAGTCCCACTGATATCAGTGGTGCAGGACTTGGATGCTAACAGAAAAATAATGCTTGTCATCAACTTTTGAAATCAGCTTCACACCTCTTTGGCACAAACACAATACACAGGTGTAAAAGATGGCACCCAAATGCATCTAAGAGCACAAGAGAAAAATGGAAGAAATATATTTTGTATTTGAGAAATAAGATGTGATTAGAGAATCAAAACTGTGAATGTGACTGTGATTCAAATGGGATTTTGATTTCAGAAGTGAAGAATTAGATTAAAGAGCCTCACTGATTTGCACATACTGACTTTTAGTAACTGGCAATCCAGTCCAGAAGTTTAATTTGCAGATTGTATGGTAATAACTAGGCAAACAGAGATATGCAAGAAATCTAAACCTGTTAGAGCCAAATAACCCTGCCTTCTATTGTAAAGAGTTTTTAATGCACATTCCTAGAAAGTTCCTGAACATTCAGGCCATTTATTGGCATTTGCAGATATGTTCTACAATTACAAAGACTGAGAAAACTAAGAAGACTTTAGAAAACCCTCATTAGAAATGTACAACCAGTGAGACCACAGCAAACTGCAGGCTTTTTTGATAAATGAAAAATCTAGCAAGAGGTTTGTTTAAATAATGATAATGGGTTTGGACTATTTTAAGCACTACATGAATTTGCCAGGTCTGGAGAAGAGAGGAAACACATCAATAATAAAAAGGCAGAAAAAAACCCAGAAGGAAAAAACATACTATTATTGGAGCCAAGGAGATCTGACATTATGTCTAAACCAACTTAGATGAACAAGGTACTTTTAATTTACATAGCTGCAAATAATTTTGTATGCAAATGTAATTGCATAAATGACCATAAAGGCATATGTTTATAATGGGTATGTTTTTTCAAATCTAGAATGTGTAACTGGAAAACCATACTCAGTGGAAAATACATGTTTGCAAATTCATTGCAAAAAATGTAATATCTAGGCCAGAAGGGATCAACATGTTCATTTAATTTGTCTCCAGGCACACTACAGTCTCCTTTGCACAAATAAATTATTTTTAGGCATAAATTATCATGACAGGTATGTAATGATATTAGGCTAGTCTCAGTGGCTAGGTACTATTTTCTGGTTCAGATGGTCATTTATGTATCAAAAGGAGACAGAAAAATGTTTTTTGAACAAAAAAATATAAACTTAAAAATAATGACAAGTTACAACAGGTGATTGATAAAGCTTAAAAAAAACATTTCCAATTGTTTTTTTCTTAAACTGACTATATACTCAACTGTCAGGCTCTCTAGCAATTTTGTTATTGTAACATTATCAGAAACAAAAATCCATAATATCAGTCTTATTTACCGGTGGCTGGTTTTGTTGCCAAATGCTGCTTTGCACACCTATAACATATTATCAGTCCTCAAAATGGAAAGCCAAAACACTTGGGTTCCATTGACCCACTGCACTACCTTGTCTAAATTATTTATATCATGTCTGCTTCACCACAGGAGAACACTTGCTGTATTGAGGACCAACAAGCAGCTATGACCAAGGACAGTCCGAATATATCACCATATCAGAATGCCATGGTCAAGGAAAAATAACAATGAGAAGGGAGGACAGGGACTTATACAAGACCTCAAGGATGGCTCTCTGCTTCAGATGCCTCATGGCCTTCAGAGGACAGCGATTCATGTAGCTAGAAGTGGAAATTTTAATTTATGATGAGGCTCTAGTACATGATGCCAGCTTGCAGACATCTCCCACCTGAGAAACAACCTAGGAAAAACTCTATTACAGGTCCCTTCAGAGTTCCCCTTGTCTGCAACTTTCAGGAGAAGAATGTTCTCTGCCAGGCTGTTGTGAGACTTTTAATTAATTACAGTTCAATTCTGTTTCCATTAACTGCAAAGAAAACAGAATCAGGCCCTCCAGGTTTGGAAAGTTCTTTGAAAGCCTTGAAAGAAAGAAGTTACAGAAGTGTGAAATCACACTTTTGTTCCTGAACAATGCATCTGCTCCTGTAGCATCTTTCCCAATTGATGTCATAATCCATTTTGTGACATCACAGTTGGTTGCCATGGAAAAGTTTATGCAATCCTCATAGAAGGATTTGATAGAAGGATTACTTGTGCAGGGAATAAGCAGCATATATGTTTAAACAATGAATGTATATTCATTATTATGTCCTATATTGGGAGAAAAAAAAAGAAGAAATGACTAATGATGTGTGAGCTGTGAGCAGATTTACTTTTTCAAGAAATGTTTTCTCAGCGGTTACCATGAGGTACTAGTAAAGAATTTAATCTGTGCAAAATACTTTTATCTACTACTACCTCTTGGGCTGTGTTTGGGGTTTTTTTCTGTTACTGTGGATTGTTAACCTGTATGCATTTTTCATTACACATATATCTAAGCCATCTTTAGCAAAGTATGACAGGGGAAATAAGAAATTAAACACCACCCTGGTGACAGAAATGGCTAAATAATGAAATTATTAAACATAACTTTGCACCAACATGCTGGTGTTCTGCACACACCAGTACACTCACTGAAAGCCATGAGACTACTACCATAACAGCACACCAAAACACCAAACTGTATCATGAGTTTGCTTATCAGTTCATTTAAACTATACTACTTCCAAGAAAAAAAAGAAAAGACTGAGCAAATGAAGCTCAGAAAGCAGGCTTCTCTAAACAAACACAAAAATTCAGTGAGAAATCCCATGTGTCAAATACCGACTTGTGCAGGGTTTATGAGAGAACATTTCTTAAATTTTTACCTTTGCAATCAAAGAATAACTAAAAATATTATGCCCAAAGTAATTATAAAACTTCTTAAAAGCTAAAAATATTTCTGCTGTATTTATTCACAATGAAAATCAGTCTAGCATATATCTTTTATAAATCTATCATGTGTTTGCCATCATTTACTGTATAGCTTTCAGTAGTGTATGATAAATTACAGATTTATGTTTCAAACCTCCAAACATTCCTCCACACATTTAATGGAACAATTCCTAGTACTTCAATTTATGTATACTGATAAATCTGAGCAAGCAAGTGGCTTAATTTTGTCAAAATAAAAGACAATGCAGTGTGTATTTTTAATCCAATTCTAATACATATTTATATTTGTAGATCATAAAAAATTCAAAGAAAAACTCTAAATACTTTTGTTTTCCTGTTTTGTTTTTCTGATTTGAAATGTGTGTGCTGAGACTTGGGAGAGCAAACAGCAGAATTGTCTTTGAGTAGAAATAGAAATTCCACTATTTCCTACCTTCCAGTGATGACAGTTGCTGTTCAGCTTCCAAATACAACTGAGAAAAGATTGGTCTGGGAACCAAGTTGTTTGAGCGGAGAGAGGCCTCAATAGAATTATGCAACACTTCTTCAAACCGTGTTGTCTTGAGCTGACCAGCGTAAGAATTTCCCATCTTCTCAAAAAAAGGACAAGAAGAAAAAAAAAATAAATTCAATTTTAGCACTCAGAACTTGATCACTGCATGTGGATGTCAGACTACAACATTTCTCATGAAAGCGAGAAGCTTCATTGTCCACAAAGAAAGGCAAAGGAAAAGAACATTGACTGCAGCAGTCACTGAGCAGATCCTGCTGGTAAATTACAGGAAGTTATCTAAAAGTAACAGCTTTCTGTAATTCAGCAGAAAGGCAGCAAGCTTTGACACCTTCTTGAAGATGTCGCTAGAAATGTGATTCAACTAATTGCTTGGTTTATATAGCACATGAGGAGATGCATTTTCAATAGTCAGCAATCTCATCTGTTAAACAGCTTTTCTGTTTTACATGATCAAAACAGAATAAATGTTAAAGGATCTGGGGAATAGCACAGTTTTGTGTGTCTACCTTTACACAGCCCATCATTGCTGAAAACTCATGGCTAAAGCAGTTCAATGTATCTTTTAGAGGTGCTGTCTCATAAATAATGTAGCAATGCTGTAAATCAGATATTGTGAAATATAATGGCTTGTCCTTCTCATAAAAATACCTTAAGCAGTATTTTTCCCTGTAAACATGCTTTTTTTTTCTTTTTAGAATGTGACATTATTGATTACCTATTTGAGTTTGCATTTAATTATTAGGACTTTATTGTTAGTGAAACTCCATAATTTACTCATTCTCTCACTGAGGAGTCAGTCTATTCCAGCTGAATATCCCACATACTTAACTGCCGCCTGCTTTCCACAGCAAATACAATGAACTGGTATAACCAAAAGCCATGTCAGCTTTCTTTTCCTATTACAAAGTAGCTCTTGCCCTGGGCCCCATGTCCTTTCCCTCCTCAAGTAACTGTGAATAGAAAGCATGAAATGCTTCCTGTTTGTGGCAGTAATTCCTAAACACTGAACAGCCCCTCCTCAGCACTGGCTACTGCTTGGGAAATCAGCCTGTTGGGAAGCATCCTGTAGGAATTAGTCAAGCAAAAGAAAAAGTACTGTGAAACCACATACTACTCTTGATAGAAAAAGTGGTTTAAAAGGAACAACATACAAAGTTGATGATTTGGATATCTTTTTATGACTTCGTAAAGCATATTTTACATATATAATCATATTTTTGCATACTTGTTTGTATCATGTTAATACTATATATAGTATAGTTAATACTATATTATATTACATATTGATATATATATAGTATTAATAGAAGGACAATAAGAATTATAAAACAATGCAGGCAGCATTTAAGAACATGATCTAGATTAAAAGCAGGCACTACTGACAAAATATTTGTATATATACACAAAATCAAACAGAAAAGTTGCAGTGAATTGTACTGATGTATCCATTTGGTGAAGGGTAAATGGGAAGCTGCAAAACCTGTTAGTGATGTTCAGTGCTAATATGGAAGTGAGGATGCATCTTCTCTTTCAACGCAAAAAGCAGATTACAGTTCCCTTTCCACATTGAAAGGATCCCTTTGGCTCCTTTGTATTAAGTACTGCTTCACCTACACCAAACACAGCTGAAGACAATGAGGACAGCCTGACATCAGTATTGTCTTTAAAAAGCTTTATCAGAAGTGTATGCAGGAAACCCAAGGTCAAGCTCTGAAATGAATTATACTAAATGCTGTTTCTACACAAAAGCACTAGAAGATGTTTAGTTGTAATTCTAATCCATCTTTCAACAATTATATGACTGTCAGGTATCTTGACAATTATTTGTCTTTGTTACATTGATGTTTTATGTTTAATATAACAAGGACAAATAATTATCAACATACCTGACAGGTACGTATTCAATTATTTGTTCTTTTAAATTCTTTCCCATATTATGAACTCATATTTTGTCTCACTAGGTGGGAGGCATCTGCGGGCTCAGGGACCGATCTCTACATTTTCAGGGGCAGGTACAATATGGTTCTACATCACTGTTCATCACAATCTTGAAAGTCTGGACTAAAGAGAAATAAAACTGCGTGAACATGCTCTCAACATGTTAACATTCAAAGTTACACCTTCAGGAACAGAAACAGAATTCAACTATCATCCATTGCACACACTTTCTTACATAGACTGCTTTATTTAAATACGGACCCAAACCATGAAAAATTCATATAACATCCAAAAGACTTTTTGCACTTAAAAAAATCACTGATACAGCACAAAAAGAATATCCAAAAGTTTGACTGCAGTAGCAGAGGCTTGTCTTACAAAGGGCTGATTTCTACCTGTTCTCAAAATGACCACGCAAAGCAAACTGGTCTACCTGATTTTCAAACTCATTTATTTCTTGAAAAGCTTCATTAAAGCACGTGAAAAATAGGAAGTTTTAAAATTCATCCAGAGTAAGGCAACACATTCTGAGACAACTCAAAAGCATTATCAGATGAGTAGGCACGCAGATTGCTCTATGCAATGAAGGCTTACTTTCTCTACTGATCACTATCTGAATCTGATTGTGATGAATGAGAAAACACTAATATTTCTGTTTAGAAACTCTATTCCACAGACACAGTCAGCTACTCTTCTGTAGAGTTTATTAGGAACAGAAATAGATATACCATTTACAGGGATTTAACATACTTGCTCAGGATTTATAGAGCCCACTAGTGGACAAAACAGAAACCCTGTATTTAACCCTGAGGATGGCAGAAACCAGCATCTTATCGGTGTGATGTTACTGATAAGGAATCCGTTAAGATTAAGTTATTTGTGTAAGGGGCAGGTCCTGGAATCCTTTACAACATAAGCATGTTTGTTTATCCATTGGGGTGTTAATTTAATTATGTGAATGGGATTGCAAAATGAAAAAAAAAATGCTTTCTGGATTTGTACACCTGGTAAGCTCTTGTGTACCTCTGGGATCTTACAATCACAGTGCCAAACACAATCATAAATCCAGGAACACACTTTGGAAGATGTGATAAGTATTTTACAGCCATTTTCATATCAAACACACACCACTGGAACCAGAAAAAGGGCATTGCAGGAGCCTTTTTGCCAGCATCAGCCTTTGTCATTCAGAGTCCCAGTGACTCTCTCAGTTGTAGGAGAAATTACTTCTATGAAGCAAGAAAGTGAGAAGCTGTTTCTCACTAACTCTACGATGGTTGCCACCCCCTCTTTTCTTTAAAGCTGCTCAGACTTTGGTACCCAAATTGTAAATTGCTGACTCTGTGGCACCAGGAAGCAAAGGCTTTGAGTCCTATTTTCCTGCTTCAATGAATTCAGCATTCCCAGCCCAGATTTATGTCTCTCTTGGATACAAGTGGGAGGCACAGGCTAAACTTTCAAATGCTTGTGAAATTCCAAGCCATGAACATAGACAGTGACCAGATCTATTAAAAAAACCCACCACACTGACACAGAAGGATAGCCCTCGACCCCAGCTACTGATAAATCAAAGGGCACCTCCCTATCACACCGTCAGTTTCCATGGAGAGCATGCAGAGAAAAACACTTGCCAATACAAAGGGGAGAGAAAAGGGAAAGACCTAGACCTAGAAGAGCTGCTTAAAACCATGATAAGAAGAAGAAAACCACTCTGAGGAAATTGGGAACCTTAGAAACAATTGCGGAAACAAATGAAGCAGGTCAGGCCAATGTCTTAGAAGCTCACGGATAATGCTGCCAAAGAGAGATGCCAAGTCCAGGCATCTGAAAATGAGAGTGGAAGTGTGTTAGTCACCAAAGAAAACAGCCCTCAAATTCCAAACAAGGAATTGTTTGGATTCCTGTGGTAAACAGGGGCTAGGAAAAACAAGGATCTTAAGGGTTAATGTCTGTCACATACAGAGTCAAGTTCAACTGCATTTGAACTAGTCAGGTTTTGAAGAAAACCTGCACTATTCTGCTATGACCCTGTACTCCAGCTGCTGTGATTTAGAAAAGGAGTTCCCTCTCAGCCACGAGGGCAGAACCTACCACAAAAGCCATGGCAGTGACTGGTCATGATAACACAGAGCAATTGCCAGCAGCAGGAGGACGTGCAGTTCCATAACCTAGATCTTGAAGAGAGATCTTCTGCACAGGGGAGCAAAGACAGTAACACAGTAGTGACTTTTTAGTTGCAGTTTTCTGTGATAAAGATCAGTGAGGAGTATTAAGATTTTGTGAAGACTGAAGATCTAGCACAGCAATTCTGGACAAAATTTATCCTATACCTAGGACAGACTGGGTATCCTAAGGAAAGCTATGGACTTTAGAGCATGGAAATTAATCCAGGGCTTTTGACAACTCCCATTGAAATAGACTGATAAAGAAAGACTGCCTTCAGCAGAAACTGAATAAAGTAAAGAATATATGTGGGCTGTGTTAAGAAGGCTTGAAAAAATAGTCAAGTCATCTAAGTGGGAACTTAGGAAGATCGGTTAATTACTAACAAATTCAATTTTAGATACAACTCACAAATTATTACAGGAGGAAAAATTTTGTATTAAGCTGCAAATTTTTTGCATTCTAAAATATAACTGACGTTACTACTTTAATATATTAAACCTTCCAGCAAAACAGTACAGCAATGGACACATTTTCCCAGTTTAAGCAGACAGCTTTCATACTTTTGAAATGGCCTAACAGAGAAATTGCTATTGTATCATTTCTAAGAGGAGAATGGTAAGATGTTTCCAAGTTCACTGCTATTCTAAAATAATTTGTTATCACTACGGCAAGAGGCAGTTCATCACTTGTATAAAATGAGGGGGTTTGTTTGAATAAACTATGGATTTAGGTATCTATCCAAAAGACTACTAAAATTTGCCTGGGAGTAGAAAGCATTCTTTACTGCAGATTAACAATTTGTTCACAGATCAGTACCGGAAAAGTTGTTAGTGTGATCGATCCTTTTGCTCTTTGAACATGAGTTAGATTCATCCAGTAACATCCAAAATCCATCAATATTTCTAAAGTTCAGTAAAGTCTCTAATAATTCTTGAAAACCTGTACTAAAAACAACAATCTGCTTAAGAAGAAAGAAATCCCAGAGCAGGGACTTGCATGTAAATGTAACGATAAGAAGAAAAGTACATTTGTAGACAGCATGAAACTGATTCTCTTCAATGGTAGTGATACATACTATAAGATCTTCCTCACAGATTCAGTTCAGCCACAAGACAGCGTAATCATGTTTTACTCTTTTATTTCCATGAAGCTATCTGTAATTATAGACAGTGCTTTCTTTAGCTTTGGATTTGGAAGAATAATTTATTTTTAATCTTCTATATTAATATTTGTCTTGTGTAAAAGTGATAGTGTGGTAAATCTATTCGCACAGGTTATATACAATTCTTGAATCAGGAGATCTAAAAGAGACTCTTACCGATATTCACCTCCCACCAGACTCAGCATAGTATTATAGCTTATGTCCTTACTACTAGCCTCAAAACAAGGTTACTCCATCCAAAATGCCTTTTGGGAACAGTCACTGGCCCATCATAACTCCTGAAGTGTACCTGGGAATTGCTGCAGAGAGTGAGTACTAGCACCAGAGTCATGCCAAGACATAACAGAATATTGATTTCTGGCACACAGGAATTTTTCCTGTAACTGTTTAATTTTCTAATTCAACTGTAGCTCATATGGGCGAAGACAAAGAAAAACTTATTCTTTCAGAAAGCAATCTGGTTGTTCATGTACCACAAAATTATCACTTGCAGAAGTAATTTACCAAGTTTTTTATTTGTTGGTACAAAGGCACCTACAGGCATAGTAAATAGGTGGACTATTGCCAATTTCTGCAAAAAATATGAGTTTCTGGAAGTCAAATCTGTTTCCTCATAACATTCTGCCAGAATGACACAGCAGTAAGAGAAAGGAAAAAAAGGTTCAGAAGACTGATGGTTATGATATAATACTGGAGTGTGAGAAACATGTAAATGCATTTCCTCATTTGAGATCAATTCCAGACCAATGTTTTACTATTCCTGTTATTTTCATCAAAATGTTCAAAAAGGGTTTGATTTTCTGCTGTTAGTCTTACCCAGAAAGATAAATTTTGAAGCTTCAAAAGTTGCTGAGAAATTAAATTATGATCCTCTGCTGAGCTCAACATTATAGTACTAATAAGATTAAAATCAGTAGTCATTTATGGATCTGCTGATTGAAATAATCCACTTCTTCAGTGAAGTAATTTATTCCACAACAATAAAGCTGTCACATGATTTAAAAGTCTCTAGTCATTCTGCGTTTCATATATGAATAAAGTTATGGCAATTCAGTAGACCCCATTTGGCCATTACGTTTTAAAGGCAACATAAGAGCTTTAACTTAAACCACAGTTACCTTTGCCAGAAATTCCAGCTCCTTTTCTGTTATCAGATCTTAGAACTCTCATATCTCCTGTGGAATTATATTAGAAATGTTATCTGCAGACCACACCAGATTAAACTTAATGGTTTCCTAATAATGCCACCTTGGAAAGTAGTTCATGATTAAACACAGAGACTCTGATTAAGGTTGATGGCAGGTCACGGAGAACATAATTGTACCATCTTTATACAGCCAAGAACAATTCTGCTATTGTTTCCATAAAGAGAATATACCACAAGAAGACTACTCAGATCTCTCTACTACTTCTTTTTTCTTTTGTGTTTGCTTTTAATTTTCACCTGGTATCTTCTTTTGGTTTTGAAAATCAGGCTGACTAGAGATACGGGATTTCTCCTGCATTAACAGTGAGATGATTTCCTCTGCTGACTCATGTTTCCAAGCAACAGGATGTTGGAACCAGAGCATAGATTGAAAGGTGCCAAGCTTTCAAGTGCACTAGGAAGAGTGGGAAGTGGGAAGACATCACCAAGCTTTTTGGCAACTTTGGATTCCAAGCCAAATTGCTTCTACTACTCACTGAAATAAGTTCTCTCACTCACTTCAGAAGTAAATAACAGGGAGATGTCTTTATTCTCAGGAGATTGCTGCAGAGATTAATATGGACACCTTTGCAACGAAATCAAATATCAGCAATTTTCTCCACCTACTGAAAAATTAAGCCCATTTGTTAACTGCCCTCTGCACTCTTGGAAAAAATCACACACATCCATGTCAAAAGGGATGAAAACAGACTTGGACAAATCAATGTTAAACAACCTCAATAAAAACACTGTTGCTTTCTTTTTTCCTTCAGGCAGATAATAGTATTTAATGGATCATTCTTAATATGAAATTATTTCAGATCCATTTTGTCTACTGAAAAGAGAACTTCAGCTAAAAACAAGTATTTTCTTATTTTTGCTGAAATTTTTCAACTGCAAACCAGCAAGCATTACTTTTGAGGACAGTGTTCATTTTTCAATTAAAATGCTACAATTCATGCCAGGAACAGTAGCAAAAATAGCAAATGAGTATTTTCTACAGAAAAAGGAAAAAAAATAATTTCCCAGAATGTCTAGCCAAAAAAAATTAATATTTTTAATTTTCTCATACAAATTCAACTTTACTTTGAACCAAAAAAATGAAGCTTGACTAAATACAAAGCAATCATCTAACTTGTCATAAACCCATGAAAATATACAGCTATGCTCAGAGATCTGGGCTAAGGCATGTTGGCAATTTAGTGACAAGGAATCTAAGCTGTGACAGCCTACATTGTAGTTTCCAGGGAAACAGAAAACTCCAATTGCAACCAGATTCCTTTAATTATTTAAGGATGAAAGGCTGTTTTGGTTTTAAGACATAGTTTAGTCTTCCTTTACGACTACAGAACATTTAAACTTCCTTCACCCTAGAAACTTTTATGTCTACTCTCAAACCAGAGATGAATTTTTCTGAGACATTTAAAGTAATGATCTGTTTAAAAATGGCACTCTATATTAGCTTATCTTAATATATAAGAAAAAATGTCAGACAAAGTTCAAATTGGTCATGGTAGAAAGTCCTCTGTGAAAAGTCATACATTGGATTACTACTCAAATTTTCAAAAAATCATAATCATAATCACTGTTGGGACCGATGCCTGATAAAAATCTGTATCTGCAAAAGAATTTGGAAGAAATCTTAATTAGACCTTTTATAGACAACTGAACATCTATTATTAACTTGTTTCTTAATTATAATTTTCACTGGAAATCTATTTTCAGACGCAATGATAACACTGATTTTCATTTACTTGCTTTTTCGATTTAGCATGAACCTTCTTTTCATAGACAATGATACATGTCATTCTTTAATATCCTGACAGCTGGGCTAAGGAGCCACTTCATAAAAGTAAGTGTAGAGCTGGGTGATAGTCCAGCGTTGTAATAATAGTGCAGATTGAGCCTAATATATGATATGGCAATAAATACATTTAGGCAATGGCACTTCATCCTGTAAATGCTTTCACATTCCTCTCTGCAGGAAACAATGTATTCTGATGCAGATTTATTCAATTTTCCTGCAGGATCTCATAAACTTTGCAGGTGTTACTGGAGAGCACCTTCCAGCATAGTTCAGCTGATATGCTTTACTGTTTCTCCAGCACAGAACCCTGACCCTATGGCTGGTCAGGCAGCTCTGCCTTGGCTACCATTCGGCTTTTGTGTGTTGCTTTGATCAGCTCCTGGCTTTGGATGAAAGCAATTCTTTTAGAGACCACCTTCAAACTCTCTTAAAAAAAGAGTTACATACATAAAACCAATTGAGCTTGTTAAGCAGCAGGAAGAAGCCAAGTAGAGGGAGGAGAAAGGGAGGGAAGGAGGTGCCACAAATCAATGCTAGGAAGCGATGATCAAAGTGGCAACTGGAAAATTAGTAAAAAATGATCCCTAAGTTGTACAGGTCTAGGTCATTCCCCTTCACAGCTCTGTAAGCACAAAGGCTTTCGCACTATTACTCAGGAAGGAGATACAACTTTCTTTCCAAGAACTGTCTCACACATCTGCTCTGTACCTTTGAGTATAGCAGCACTTGAGATCTTAGAGTAAAGCAGTAGGAAGCAGACTGGCAAGCCAGAAGGAGAGAGATTACCTTGAAATGCTTGTTTTTCAAAGAAAATTCTAAGAAATCAGCATTTGGGCTATATTACTCTTTCTTCCAGTTACTGGTGCTAGAGACTGTTTCTGAGAATCTTTTCAGAATCCAAAATGAATATACAAAGAGTATCCTACACTGATTGTACAGGTTAGCTCTTGAGCCGTCCTCAAAACCAGACTTGTTTTTCCTTACCCCAAGCCTACCCCTCTAGGGCTCATTCCTGGAAGCAGTGCAGCAGCAGTCTGTGGGGCAGACATGCACACACGGAGACTGGGATGTATAGCTTAAAGAAACTTTGGAGCCGCCTCTTTCAGAGCAGCAGAGACAGAGCCAGACAGTCTCTGTAGCAGTTCTCCAAGGATATACACAGAGTGCACAGGTTTAGAGGCTTTATCTCATTCACAGAGAAAGGCCTCACTGCTTGAAAGAGATCTTCACTGATTTCTTCTGACAGAGCACACTACACTGTATCTGGATCATATTTTCCATCTCACAAACAAAGAGTGGACAGAAGTACAATGGGAGCAGACTAAAATATGCTTCACCATCTGTGGATAGCAAATACATCTCTAGATGAATGTATTACATTGCAAAATAAAACTGAATATCAAGGTATACTCAATCAGGAGATACACATGTATTGTATGTTGAAAATACATTAAATAAGAAGCATTCACAAACATTAATATGCAATCCAAAAGCATTAAACAAGCATCTTTAGTTAAAGAACCACCGCAAAGCTCAACTTCATCAATTTAAGAAACTGAACATAGCAGTTTGAGATCTGAGCTGTCTATTTTAAGGGTTTAAAAATTCAAGTTGTCTGCATTTTTAAAAATATTTAATATTAAATATTTTAATATTTTAATAATATTCTACATTTTCCTGAGAGGAAATCACTCGCCCCAGAGATAGCAAATGACTGACAAGGCAAGAGGTACACAAAATACAGACAAATGCATATATTTAAAACGTGAATATTAGCTGTAAAATGTCTCTCAACTACAATATTTGAACAGTAACCAATCTAAGGCAGTGTGAGTATGTTATCTTATGATATGTTAATGTTTTCATTAAACAGTAACAGTATTTTTCAGTATGGAAATACTAGCTATGCAATAAAAAATATACTGTACCGTAATGAAAGCATGTGCTCCTCAGTGATATCCAGTAAATTACTCCCAAAGTTTCATATCCTGATTCCACTACTGAACATCTTACACCTGTGGTAACTGCCAGTGATTATATCTTTATGGAGTTTTCCTTCTTGTGATTTAGAAGAGTCTGCTGCTTGGTGAATTGGTTAGGACACTTAAGGCTCCTGAGTCAGCACCGTACGCAACTGAACAACTCAGTCAGGTCGCCATGACATGAACACTCTCTTGTCACAGTAGAGCACAGGAAGGTTTCAAAGCTATCTATTCTGCAACTATGGCAAAACCAAAGTAATGAGTCCACAGTATACCCTGGCAAGCTGTTCTCTAATTTGTGTGCTGGCTACACTAAATGATAAATGGTCTGACTTTATGTCTTATTAATATAGAAGTGCTGCGCTGGGTCACAGTGCTCCTGGCCAGGCACATATCAATCTATCAGTCTGAAGCATTATTAATGTCAACAATTTTGTTCCAGGTTTTTGGAAGGAATGAAGGTAGGGTGTTTTAAAGAAAGGGGAGTGTCCTTTTGCATTATATATATATAACAAAATTACTAAAAAAATCATTAAGTGTATACTGTGGGTACTTCATTTGCTAACAGAAGAAAAGATTAACAGGAGGACAGAAACTAGATATGTAGCAATATTATCTTTGTGTTGGTACTATGCCTGTATCTTCTGAATAAAAGGGTAGGAAATCAAAACAATATTTGAGAGATTATGTTCAGTATAGTGCTGGATATACAAAGAAACAGCTTTGTATCAAGTTTAAACAAACACTGAATCTTTTCAAGGTACATCTAGAGTACATGTACAGAGAATGTTTATTTCTGGTAAAGGTATATTTATCGAATGTTTCCTTAGGTCATAAATTGCAGTACATCACTTCAGAAGATGAAAGCAATCATTCTGAAAATTGAATTTTCTTTTTCCTATGGCTCCAAGTCATGAAACATTCAGATATGTGCTTGATTTTAAAGTCAGTTAAGTAACACTGAAATTAGTAAAATCAAGCACTTATCTAGGCGCTCAGTTGAATTTAGGTTTTGCATAACCCTTGCATGCAGGATACACTGAACAATGAAAAGAGAATATTTTTTGGTACAGCTTGTGAAAATTTGTTTCACCCTTCACTCTCAGGGTATGATTTCATGACTGGCTCAAGCTGCTCTAAACTCAAGTTAGAGCTGAAAAGGAATGTCTCTCACTCTTGATCATATATCCCCCCTCTGTTGTTCAGTAGCATGGATCTGAGCTGATATGGTTGAAAACTAGTAATGTTTGTAGGGTTATGTTCAGCTAGATCAGATCTCTCATTTAGCTACGCATAAAGTATATGGCCATTAATATATGCAAAAGAAAAGTGCCAGAAACACGTGGCTAGGGATGGCAGTGAGAGCAGGATCTTTTTCTCCAGACTTTAAAAAACATTTTAAAATCTTAAAACTACACCTTCTGATACTTCTTCTGTAACACAAAGGGGAAAAATTGAATTTTAAAGCCTGCTGAGGAATCCCTTGGAGACTTAGGTGATTTAGTGTTTTCACTCAAAACATTTTTCATATTAATAAAAAGCTTTCACTGTTTATTTGGTAATTTTTAAAAACATATACTCTATACTCTATATACACTCAGCGTTTAAGAGGCATTTGGACGATGCCCTTAACAACATACTTTAATTTTCGGTCAGCCCTGAATTGGTCAGGCAGTTGGACTAGATGATCGTTGTAGGTCCCTTTCAACTGAAAGAGTCTATTCTATTCTATTCTTAAATTATAGATGCAAGCACTGTATGAAAGAATGTGAAAAAGAAACTGTACAGAAAGTAGTAAATAATTCTCTAGGAGACTGACTGGTATGTTTCTCTGTTACTATGGAAGTGAACTAGAAGTTTTATAAATGTTCTATACTTAATGCCAAATATGAGAGACCTCAGTCATGTCATTTTCAAGTAGGGTACAAAATCATTCAGCCAGGGAATGCAGAAATCACTGTCTGGTTTCCTATCAGCACTGTATAATTGTGTACCTTAAACATATTAATCTGACAAGATGACACTTAAAAGACTGTATTGAGCCAAAGTTTAGAGGAATCCAAAAGGAAAAAAAAAACCTCCAAGAAATAGATATGAATGTATGTGAAAGCATGTGATTTTTGGAAGAGTCATTTTTAATGATTTACCATTAAATGTCATAATTTACCATAATTTTAATAATTTATTAATTAATAATTTAATAATAACAGGTCAACAGTAACACAAGCCAGAAAATTCACATTTTAAAGAGGTATAACTTGATTGATGCCAGCTAAACATACCTGCCCCGTAAATGTAGTGCATTCATAAACAAAATTTCTCTAGGATGCTGCATAGGGTGCTGTCCAGAATGAAGTCTAGGATACTGCAGTGCCTATCTCTGACTTTGCTTTGGGATTGGAAACACCACATCACTCTTAAAGACTATTAGTATAGACTAGGTGTTAAAGATGTTAACCTGATATTCAGTAATGGAATGCAGAAAGTAAAAGGGGCCTGCCTGCTTTGGATATAGACATGGAGCAGAAATTCGGGAGGAGAACAGGCAAGCAAGCACAGAGGGGCCTATTGTGTTTGATTAGTACCCACAGCAGGAATGCCAGGAATGGGTGATGAGCATGGAGGTTATGTGTAAGAGATCCTGTATAGAGAACCAGTACGAGTTGGTCAGTATGCAGCTGCCAATGCAACATACAACAGAAAAGAGTGTGTCTGCCTGCTGAAATGAGTTGCTGAATCTGTGTGAAAAGAGTCAGTAATGTAAGTGATGAATTGACAGAACAGTTGTTAGGGGAAAGCTGACCATGTAATTATCCCAACAAAACGTATGTAAAATATATACCTTGTACCTAGACACTTACAGAAAAGAATCCTCTTTTTTACAGGAATCTACAGGGCATGTTTTCCAAAGTCTGAGAGCATTGGAATAGAAGTGAAACAAGGGACATAACCTCAGGTTAACAAGATTTTCAGAAGTTCAAAGCACAAACTAAGATACAAGGACAAAAATCATAAACAGCATCATGAAAACATTTTACCAGGACATTCGTTTATAAGGAAGAACAAGGAAAGAGCTGGCCCACTGTGCAACCAGAAAGGAAAACTAAGAGTCGACTGTTAAGTTTAATGGTTTTTTTCCCAAGATGAGCCAAGGTTGTTTGTGATCAAATGACTGATTCGTCCAGCAGCTTTAGCAGGGAAAAATGGAGACTATCCCTCCAAAACACCCAACAACTTAGGATTTGAAGCATTCTGCATGCAGACTGCGTATGAAGGAACTAAAACTGGGTCCTGCCAAGCAGAATGACTGGTCTAATTGCAAGACAACTACTTTTCTTCTCAAAATGTTTTAAAAATGGTTGCAGGCATACCTGCCTTTTGTGTTTATGCAGTAATATTGGAATGTGTATAAAATCTTATATAAAATGTCATACATATAGGCTAAAAATACCTACCACGTTGAGCTTTTCAGGGTACTTATGTGGAGCCCAGATGGTCTCCTCCATGAGAAAAACGCTCAGTCTTGTGCTTTGGACATGTACAAAAGGAGACCTTTAAGACCATCTAACTATAGTGTGTGATTCAGCTGCCTAACCACAGGCATCTTCTAGCTTTGAGATGCCCTGGGGTATCCTGTCTGGATTCTAGCTGCTGCTCCAAGGAAGCAGAGGTCTGAGGCAAGTCCTCTGTCATATCTGCCAGTCCTTTAGGGACATCTCAGGTAAACCAACAAACCTCACATGAAACGAGGCACCTATATTTAGGCAACTGAATCAGACTGCAGTATCTACTGGTTCACTAGGCAGAAATTTCCATTATAATCAATAAAATCAATGAAGCTGAAAGAGTGATTCAGCTGACCAGCCGCTAGTGTTTATTTACTTCAACATGAGCTGAATCACTCACCTGGTTCCATTGGCCACATTGGCTATATCTTCATTGACTATCAGGAGTTGCAGCTGTAGATGTCTACATAAAGAACTCTATATTTAGGAGTCTTGGAGCTCAATTCAGTTGCTTACACATAGATGTTTAGTGGTCTTTGATATATTCCAGGGTATCTGAGACAGCTGCATAGGTCCATAAAACACAGTGTAAGACCTGCAGGAGACTAAGCCAGGCAGAATACCCAAGGATATCTCGAATGTCAAAAGAAGCATGTAAACAAGAAACTGAATCAAATCCTTAATCTCAAACTAAATCCCACTCTCATACTCAAAAAATTGGCATGTCTATGGATATATGTACATTGGCAAACAACTTGGCTTCCAGTTTGCTTCTAGTTCCTGATCACCAGATTGTCTACACTGCATATACATCAGTTTACATCCAGGCATTCTGCACACAGCTTTAGTTCTGCTGATAGTTGAATAAGGCACTCCTTTCTCTAGGCAGGATGGACAAGATTGTGTCAGGTTTGCTCCCATGGCCCTACACAGTTCTTCAACAGTTTCCCAAAAGGTCTGGTGCCCTTACCCACCTCTCATTCCATGCTCCAAGGCATGCAGCACATGCCATGCCATGAGACCACAAACAGTCCTTTCTGGCTAGCTGCGAAACACACTTCACTGTATTTCGGTCATCTGAACACACGTGCACAAAACCTGTGCCTCAGAGGCACAAAAGTCATGTGAAGAGCGCTGCAGACACAGCCTGTCCATTCTGAAGAATGCTACCCTTATCAGTGTGGGTAAAAGCCACTGTACAGCATGGCCCTTGGGCCATATCTCCCTGGACAGCTGTGGGTCCAAAGAACTGGAGTTGGATTCTCCCGGGGCAGAAACAGCTAATCACGGTTCTCAGGATTTCAGTTTTGAGATATTCTGTGTAAATTCTTCTAAGTCTTTTGCCTGTATTTTTTCTTTTTCTTTTGTGGTTTTTTTTTATTTTTTCTGTAACCTCAATGCCCTTCCACTGTTTGACTGTAAATTGGGGATAATATCACTTCTCTAAGGTGCAAAGAACAAGACTGCAAGATATTCCAATCACGCTGCCAGAAAAAACACGTCAGGAGACTACTCGTCAGTTTTTGTAGGTATTAAAGAAACAGGAGTTTCAAAAAAGATGTTGAGGAGAGTTGCAAAATAATGTGCAGGCATCTACTGTGAAATACTAACAAATGTGAAGGAAACTGAGGAAGTAAGTGTAGCGAACTGCTATTTATAAAGTGAGCGGATAGCTGGAATAGGTCTGTCTTTCATATGAAAGTGTATTCAAGGCAGATATGAACCTTTTTTAAATACTGCTTTGTATTTAAAATAATACAAGTACTTTTGTTCTTCATATCACTGAATTGACAAGGATCTTAACCACGATAGTACATGTTTTTAAAATTTCTGAGAAAAAAATTGTTATTAAAGAGTAAAATAAATGATCAATTAAGCTTTATAAAGCAACCAAGTGCTTCAATGATGAATGAGAAGAAAAAAAAATAAAAACATGAAAGGAAATACACACTTGCCAAAAACTAGAGAAACCAATAAATTGCCATCTCTTGCTAATGCCTCCTTAAACATAAAGTGCACAGACCCTCAAGACCGAAAAATTAAAATAAACAGGGTCATGCTGACCTTAAGGCAAGCAACAGACTTAATTGCTGCAACAGACAACAATGAATCATACCGAAGCAAACCTCCCATTCCCTTTCAACAGAATGCATTATTAATTAGACACATTGTTTTACAACTGGTAAAACCTATGCCAGAAAAAGCCTTCATTTTCTCAGTGCACAACAGGAACATTTCAGAGTGTCTCAACTGTTTCTTCATCGCTCTTAACGGTAACCGAAACTGTTGCTGCTTTCGTATCTCACCCACATTCTATTTTTATTCATGCACTGCACAAAAGCACCCACTACTTGTTCAGTCATGCTGTACCTGTGTAAAAATCTTAAATGAATGTTCAAAGACCATTTTTTAAAAACTTAAAAGCTACAGCCTGACTGATACTTCTGTAGCTATTAATGGCTCTAACTCTCCAAAACACTTCCTTAAGAGTGTTCCTTCTTCTCTAGTAATTGTCGTACTGGCAGAAAAACCTCCGAACCTCTACGCTGAGTAACATCCATTTGAGTGCTTAGAAAAAGAACTCTTAAGAACTCTCAACCTTCTTCGTTCTCATTGTTAAACACCTCATATGCCAAGCCATGTGATGCAGGACACTGTATGGTACATTGGGTCAGGAGACAAGATGTGGCACCATCTTATACCTGGGGAACAGACACATTGCATTCTGTTGCGAATGTGAACTGAAACTAATCGAACAAATCTTGTGCTCAGTGTGTGTGATTTGATACGCTTGCATTAACCCACTACCCACCTCCAACCTCAAAGACAGCGATGGTCCTGTTCTGCTGCAAACTATTAAGGATACTTATACAATTTCCACTGTCATTGCCATATTTTGTACCTGTTTCCCAATCTGCCATTTATATACGTTCCCAACCCCTATATACTCTTGGGAAGGAATCATGTCTGTGTGTACCAATGGATAGCTTTTTTCAATATTCAATGAATCAGAGAGGAATACATATATCTGCTTGTAAGAAAAACGAATATACCACAGCACAACTACACACACAACTGTTCTACTACAGCACAACTTTCAATCAGACCCTCTTACTTTAATTACTAGGAATCTAATTAGAGTTTTAATCTCTTTAGTTTACCATGGTTTCATATACATTTTTCTTAAGAATTCTATCATCCGGTCACTTGATTGATACTAAAGAGCTTAGTGCTGCATATTGGATGCATTAACTGAGAATGAGCACAACAGCATAGTTTTCAATCTCAGTTAAATAAAAACTGTGCTTTCTTAGTTTTGAGAAGCACAAGAATCTCCAATTTCTCTTTCTTCAGATCGTGGATTGTGTATCACAATTCCTGAATACTTCAGTGGTTAATAACATCACCCTTGGATAACCAAAGGGAAGTAAGGTTATGTTCTTCCTCCATTTTACTGATGGGAAATTATGGTCTGAAGTGATATTATCATAGCTCCCATGGGCATCTGTATCCCTAATTACAACTGAAATCCATGGCAAGTAATGTTATTTATATACTCTTAAGAGTCTGAGTTCAAATATTTCAATCAAAGTCATACAGGAACTGTGAGAAAGCTCAGATCTGAATGCAGCTCTCCTGGCACACCTCTCTGTACTGGATCGTCATCTGTTCTAGCACCTTATTAAATATTTACTTATTTAGTTTAAATGCAGGTAGCTGTGTGGATTTTGGAGGGTGTGGAGGAGTTAATCCTTCAATTTCTGTAATTCTACTTGGAAAGCCTAATGATATGGCCATGTAGAAACAACCTTTGAAATAAGTTTTCCTATAAAATGTAGATTTTTTCCTTATTTAGGCAAATGGTGCTAGAAATTCCCTGTAACTTCTAAATTATTGTAACCTTTAGGTGAGGAAAAATAAAGCATACAGCTTTCCCATCTCCTGTTATCTTCCTCTAGGGTTTCTTAATTGATCTGCAATAAGAGTAGAGATCAAAATCCAGTGAGATCAACAGGCTTTGGGTCAAACCTGACATTGTTTTCAACTGTTTTATGAATGACCTCAGAAGTTAACCAGAATTTCTGATGATATTCATTCCTTAAAATATTGTACGTTTCAGTGACAATTCAGCATCATATCAAACTTTCTATAAGTGTTACAGAAATGTAAGAAAAGGTTCTCCTCTATAATGCATTTAGTTAGTTATACAGCTAGCATCTTATTCCTCTGGTTTGCCAAGCTCTCATAGTTATCAGTCACATGGCTCCACTAGCAAAGAGAACAGATCCTGCAAATTTTTACGCTGAAAATTACTCACATCTAAAAATGTTAACAGTACTGGAACAATGTAATGCTGAAACAATACAAAACACAATGTCAAAAGATTAGCAACTCTCAAATATCCATGCAAGTGTTACCTGTTTTGGGTGTTAGCTATGCCGGAGATACAGAGGCTCTCAGTGTGGCTCCAAGCAAAGCCAACTTAGATCTCATACAATCTATCAGGTTAAGTATAGGCCATGTAGCCACAGCTACGCTACAGTCTTCCAGGTCTATTCCTCTACTATGGGTTGTACAGATAGGTCCTGCTGAACTGAGAGTCAATACAGAACTATTCTAGTTAATACTACACTGTGTTAGCCAGCACTGCAGTCTCCGTATTAACTTCTTATCACCCAGGTATCCCAGCCCCACCTTACCTTGTATAATGGGGAGCTACCTGTGGAATAAAATTGAATAGGCCAATAATCCAAAGATGCTGAAATGCTGCAGTCATAAGCTCACAGTAGGTTTTAGGTACTCGGGTAGACAGGCAAGATAACAACAGACTCCTTTGAATACTACTCCTTTGAAAATTACTCAGACTCTATTAAAAATGTCAGTATCAAGCAACTAAGAAACAAATCCTTGTTTTCATCCAAGGAAAGGTGGGTAAGCAGCTAAATTTGCTTTCACTTGCATCTGGAAGGCTATGGAACAAATTTCAACATAAGAAACAGGATATAAGTTGGAGAACACAAATTCTGACTCCCTCTGCATCCATGATTTGTAGGGCTCCTTGTGAACAATCTTAATACTAGCTGCCTTTTGGTAAGGCCTGTAAACCCACAGCAGAATAGCACCCACCAGAATCAAGCCCAAAAGCAAATATCTTTACATGCGAGTTCAGAAAGGTTGCGAAAATGTCGTACTCACAACTCTTCCGCAGAGTAAATTCTAGCAGGTGGAGACCCAGCTGTTGGTCCTAGTAATAGTAAAAATGACGGTTAAGCAGAACTCAGTTCAGCCTGCCTCCTCCAGCCCTACTGAAATATCTTCTTCCCTTTCCCTAGAGATATGACAAGACCAGATAACACAGATATGGTCAATTTTACATAACTGTGTGCTAAAAATGGAAGAACCAGAAGACAAGTATAAAGGATTCCACATTTATTTAAATTTCACATTGCATGAACCAGTTTTATAGTATCTACCTCATCACCTAAGAAAGTTCTGTAGCTGACAGTGAAGTTGCTTGTACATAGCGATTTTTCTAACATTTAAAAAAAAATCAAAACAGGTCTAGTATTTGCAAATAGCATAAAATAGCATTAGCAGACCAGGAATCCAGCTGCCTCTGTTTTTCCATTACATAAAAATGAGAGGCAGTTATTTGGAGGCGCTATGAATACTATTTTACAAACTTTGGATCTTTTTTTTCACATCCTGTTCTTGAGAATCAATTCATCACTACTGTAAGTTTTATTATACCTAATTCAAAACAGCACAGCCATTTAAACAATTTTAGTCTATCAATTGACTCCAAGCAAAAAATACAAAGGAATGATTTTTGCATCGTTTTCTCATATATTAACATCATTGTGCTTTTAAACCGAGTACATAAAAGTTATCAGCTGTGAACATAGTATGAACAATATGAAAATACTTTCATTATACTATCACCATATAAATTTTAGTGCAGTTTCCAAGGCCCCAAAACTTAGCTTTTAAAAGAATACTGAGTGTCAAATTGCAAAGACAAAGGTCCTACAAAATCTATTTTAGCCTAACATTCTACGCATCCAAAATTTGGTGCTGAAATAGCAGAGCAACTACATATGATGCTGTTGACTTTTGGAAAAATAAGTAAAAATTTTAAAAAGCAAGCATTTATTATAAAATGACATGATTAAGTACAACGTTTGCTCATTTATCCTCAGAATTTACCAAAAAGCAATTCTGGACTCAAGTCTGCCAGAATGATATTGAATTCGTCAACAAAATTAGAACTCAGTTTGACAGATGTGTGATTTCTGACATTATGCTGAAAGCAATGTTAAAATCTTTACCATTTTTCGACACCTCATACTGCAGAAAGGAAGCTGGAGAGGAAGAACACTGTCATTATGACATTTTTGCCATGTTTGACATTTTGTCTCGCTCTGGTTTGAAATCATTATTGCCTGTTATACGACACATTCACAAAAATTATTAGTAGGAGAGGCAATCCAGAACAACAGATCTATACAAAAAGGAATACAAATTACAAGTAGTAATTTTTTTTTACCATAAGAATCTTAGGACAGCACAATGTCAATTATATATTACATAATGACAATCATATTCTCTCTCTCTCTCGTACATATGTGTTGTACAATCCTAATGATTATGGGGTTTATATTTGTAATTGTAGTGGTCAAAGAAAACAGCTATTAAGAATTACTTCTTTGTACCTGGAATTATTTTATACTTCTATAGTAAAAAATGGCCTAGAACTTCAGTGTCTTGGTTGAGAAAAGCAACCTCAGCAGTGTATTAAGTGACTTTCTTAGTAATTTCTAACGTTTGAAATTTTTTTGTTTCCAAGAGCAAGCAAAAAGCAAATCAGATTTTAAGAATTAAGAGAAAAGGAGCCAAGAGAAAAACACAGAACATGATTATGCCACTGGATAAATCCATAATCTGCTTGTACTGGAGTGCACTGTGTGCACTTTGGGTCCACTGTGTCACAAAAGACATAGTAGAACTTGAAAAGTTTCAAAGCAAGACAAGAAGGAAGACCAAAAGTATTAACAAGCTTCGGGACTATCTAGTTGGCTGGGTTTCTCCAGAACAGAAAAGAGGTGACTTAGAGGCATATGCTAGAAGTCTACAAAATCATGACTGGCACATCAAGGGTACATAAGGACAGATAATTCACTGTATCTTCAAGTATAAAAATTAGGACACTCATTTATATTACTTTTAATGCCATTATTTCAGTTGGTTGAAAGTGCCTCATATTTTTCAAAAAAGTGGGGCATTGCTCTCACATTTGAGTATTATCCATTGTACATTGTCCCTGCAGCAGAGAACAATCTGTCATGATCAAGAAAGATTTAAAAGAACAGAGTTCATGTGACTAGATGAAAGAATGGAATAGCACTTTAAAAAGACAGCACAAACAGTACAAAATTGTATGTCTGAAACACTACAACTGGACATATTGCACCGACTGACATGTTAGGAACAAGCTTTTATATAACAGCAAAATTCTTGCCTTAAAGGGCTGACTCTTCCACATCTGCCAGCATCCATTTATCCTGTAATTTGTATAAGAGCAAAATTCTTTGCTTAAAGGGGTGGCTCTTTCACATTTGCCAGCATCCATTTTCCCTGTAATTCTGCATCCAGTGTATTTTACACACACATATGATTTGTTCAATAGCGGTAAATATTTCAGGGAAAAGACAGTCTTTTCCCTTGACATTTGATAAAGGCTCTTTCAGAAAAATCTATCTTAGCTTTATGGTATAATTTGCAAGCATGAGGAAGACACATTCAGAAATGTTAGCACAAGGTCAGCAGGCAACAGCTTTAAACTTCTAATTCAAACTTTGAAAATTACAATCTTCTTTGATTCTGAGCAGGTCACTTCATCTGCCCACCACAGGGCACCTTGGTCCCACTACTTTGTCCCATATCTCTGATTTTGGGAGGCTTAAGATTTTCCTAATTTGTTATAACGCATCTTAATACATTAATGTTATGATCTCAGCTTTTGTTTTCTAAAACTATATATATAGTTTTTCACTGTAAAATACAGATAATTCTACTTACTGAAAACATAGTGAAAAATTTTCTTGGAAATGCCTTGTATCCCAAAGTACTGCCTATTTTGTAAACACTGCAACACGGCTTTCAGGAAACAGCATGGCATTAGAACTTAACTTTTGAAGAATAAAGAAAAACATTATATTAAAAGTACCCAAACAGTAGCTCTATGACAGAATATGGGATGAACCATATATGAAGAATTCTAAAGAATTTACCCTATGTAGGGAAACATCTCCATAAGTACTGAGGAATAATCATTGTAACTGTTGCTTGTCTACAAGCTAAGACTCAGGAACATTATCTCTGGCTAAAGAAGAGTATGAGTCAAGCTCACAAGGGGCCCAGAACACTTTCAGCTAGAAATACTACTTTTCTTCATTGTCTCCTGTGCTAAAAAATGTGAAGAAGAAAAGGGAGGAATAACTGGTTCAAATTGCAAACCATACCTCTACTAGAATTCTGTTGTCGAAGTCCTTCCTTTTCTTCTAACACTCTGACAGGTAACTTCTTTCAGTGCTTGACATTATGGACTTAGAAATAGTATATTATCTTTTCCTCATGATCTTCTGCATTCAATTAACAGTCTATATACTATATGAATAGCATCTTCCCTTTAAGGTGCTTATTCTTTACCAAACTAGAGCTTTATAAAACTTTTACTTTATAAGCAATTCTGAAGCTTTGCTTCCTTCAAATAAATTCTGCTTATCACTTTCTTAATTTCTTCAGACAACAGTGTCCTAGTATGCTATTAAGCTCTTTTTAAGCAATAGCTATATTCTAGTGAAGGATAAAATAAATCAGGTGGGTAGGCACTACCTGTACATACACACATATCAACACATACACACACATAGAGTGTTATGTGTCCTCAGGCTGAGGCTCAGTTACCAGTGCATAACATGACACTTCTTTATACAGCAGTTTCCTTCATCAGTTGACATTCATTGCTCTACTTGCATGACCTCACAAGAATTTTGCACAAAAGGCAAAGACAAAATATGCCCTTTATGCAGTAATACAACTTTTAGTTATTCCTATTAGTCACTTTTTCCCTATAAGTCACATTCAGCAGTCCTTAGTGGTAAACTCCGTAGAAATCAGTTTATTGGAAGACCCATACAGATGAAGCCCCTGTCATTAGCGCTACTCAATAAGGCAGGCCCTCCCACTCCTGTGAGGTTGCAGTTTCACAGCAACCCCATCCATTTATCAGCTACATCCAAACAGAGAATGTCATTCCTTTGCTATGTCTATATTGGTAAATAAAAACAGGCCACAGGTCATTCTGTGGCATGTCCATGCTAGCTTTCTTTGACACATGTAGTGCCCCATGCCTTTGTAGACATAACCATTATGTGTGGTTTGAGACAGAATTTTAATCAATGCCAGTGCTGTGTTGCAAGTCATCATAGTGATGCTTTCACAAAATGAACCTGAAGGGCTGCGAAAATGTTTTAGTGGGAAAAAGCCTGCTGGGACAGTATGCGAGGACCATGCACATTGGGAACAGTCCCTGATGCATGCCATTCCCAGCCCAGGCACTCTCTGGAAGACTGTTAGCTGCCACAGGCCAAAACCGTACCAGGAACCACTCTAATCAGAAGTTCCAATGCTCTCGCTCACCACAAGCCATTTTATTTAGCACTGCAGACTCTGCCTTCAAGTCCATGTGCATCCTGGTCACAGTTTTCCCTTCTTCATCCTACACTCTTTGATTTCTTTTCTATTCGCTGTCTTTTAAAACCTGTTCTCTCTGCCCTTCCCAAAAGTGATATACACACTCCACTTCCACTTACTTCTCCTCTCCAAGAAATGAAATATTCAGCAATGAAACAGCTAATACTGACACTTACACACCATTAGGCTTTAAAATTATCATTGTTATGAAAGATTAAGAAAGTTGCATTTTGAGACTGTGTTGCAGACCCAGAGGCGCTATTCTGGTTATATTGCAGCTGCACATATACCCGTGCAACCATAAGAAGAGACATAATTTTCTTTACCTTTAAACTACATAGACTAAGCAAATACATGAGCAAATTGAGTATCTGCCTTCTTCATATTAGTAAATCTTCTACATCAACTCCTGATTTTCTGTGGGTGGATTGTCCAAACTGTGATTTAAGTTTTGTCTTCGCTCCATGCGTTTGATTACGCGCAACACCATGGAGGGTGATGCACTGCTCAGGCCACTCAGCAGCAAATTTCTTCAGGCTATTCCCATTCTCCTCACAAAAAGGTTCATGTTTTTCATGTGTATTCTTATTAGTTTGCTTATTTTAAACTGCTTTTACTTCATGTCTGTTACTCTGTCCCATCATTATGCAGTATCAATGAGAACTGACTGTACAATGCTAGCTCTTCATTTTTTGAGGCAAGTCAGACTAGACAGGTGATTCATCACACATAAAAAGAATAAAAAGCTGTATGATGACAAAACGGCCTGAGAAATTTCTTTAATTAAACTACATTAAGCCTGCTTTTATGTTTTTCCTGGCATAGTAAGAGAGTTATTTTAATTTCATTTTAACTTAAAATTATTTCAAGCATCTAACCAGCTAAGTAATAACAAGCCTCATTTTAAAATATAGCAATTAAAGGTAAGAATCTCTTTTTTTGCAGGGGAGCTGATACAGTTTGCTGCAAAATGTCACCTGAACTTAGGCTGCAACTTCTCTGAGCATGAAACCTGTACTATCCAGCAGCATTTACTTTTCACTTCTTTTCAGATTACTCAAATTCCTGAGCACTCTCCCATGGTACGTAACAGGTTTCCCATCTCACTCTTTCAGATAAATTTGTGACAGAATTTAAGATCTCAGATATCAATACATCTCTAGTTACCCACCATCAAAACTCTCTTCTGAAAGACTGTTAGAGCAAAAGCTTGCTAAACACCATAGGAGACCTTTTTTTCAGAAATTACTGAAAAATTTAAGTTTAACAATTTAATCTAATTGCACCATATCATACACACCCATTTTTTTATATGTGACATAGTTCAGAAGTGAGATTTAAACCATTCTCTCATGACAAAAACAAGCATATGCATAAGACAGTGCTATGGAGAAGCATGGGAAGTCAAACACAAAAAACAGAAGAGAAGAAATAATAAAAGCAACTCATTTCTTCATTTTAGATTTGTTGCATAATTTCAGTGGCCTAGCTACTTCTTTTATTAGGAAAAATAGTGAATCATATAATCATAGAATAGTTTGGATTGGAAGGCACCTTTAAAGATCATCTAATCCAACCCCCTGCAATGAGCAGGGACATCTTCAACTAGACCAGGTTGCTCAGAGCCCCGTCCAACCTGGCCTTGAACACCTCCAGGAATGGGGCATCTACCACCTCTCTGGGCAACCTGTTCCAATGTTTCACCACCTTCATTGTAAAAATTTATTCCTTATATCTAGTCTAAATGTACCCTCTTTTAGTGTGAAACCATTACCCCTTGTCCTATTGCAACAAGCTCTGCTGAAAAGTTTGTCGCCATCTTTCTTATAAGCCCCCTTTATATAGTGAAAGGCCGCAATAAGGTCTCCCCAGAGCCTTCTCTTCTCCAGACTGAAAAACCCCAACTCTCTCGTGCTTTCCTCACAGGAGAGATGTTCCATCTCTCTGATCATTTTTGTGGCCCTCCTCTGGACCCACTCCAACAGGTCCCTGTCCTTCCTCTGCTGAGGACCCCAGAGCTGAACGCAGGACTGCAGGTGGGGTCTCACCAGAGTGGAGCAGAGGGGCAGAATCCCCTCCCTCGACCTGCTGGCCACGCTGCTTTTAATGCAGCCCAGGATACGGTTGGCTTTCTGGGCTGCGAGCGCACATTGCCACGTCATGTCCAGCTGGCTCATCCACCAGTACCTCCAAGGGCTGCTCTCAATCCCTTCATCCCCCAGTCTGTATTGATACCGGAGGTTGCCCCGACCCATGTGCAGGACCTTGCACTTGGCCTTGTTGAACCTCATGAGGTTCACATGGGCCCAGTTCTTGAGCTTGTCCAGGTCCCTCTGGATGACATCCCATCCCTCAGGTGTGTCAACCGCACCACTCAGCTTGGTGTCATCTGCAAACCTGCTGAGGGTGCACTTGATCCCACTGTCCATGTCATTGATGAAGATATTGAACAGTACTGGTCCCAATACGGATCCCTGAGGGACACCACTTGTCACTGATCTCCATCTGGACATTGAGCCATTGACCACTACCCTTTGGATATGACCATCCAACCAATTCCTCATCCACCTAACAGCCCACCCATCAAATCCGTATCTCTCCAATTTAGAGAGAAGGGCATTTTGGGGACCCTGTCAGAGGCCTTAGTAAGTATTTCTAGTACAATTTCTTATCTTTCATTACATTCTGTAAACCTCAAAGGTGGTCTGGAAATCTTTATGACAGAAATTACATTTTTCTCATTTCCTTGACTTCTGTCTTATTGTTACCTATAAATTATGCATTCGTGACACAACAGAATATGCCTTCAGCTGGCAAACAGCATTGACCTGTTCATTAGCTAAATCTGTTATCTAAGCCACAGCTGAAATATGACACCTGAAGACATGTATCACTTCTGACAAAAATTTAAATTCATCCATTTAGCCATAGGATCAGCATTTAACTATAGGATCAGGATCTCACTTCTGTAAACACTCCCTTTTTACGTGGAGTTTGTCCTTCACTCATTGGAAATGTTCTCTTGTGTAAAGCTAGGGACAGAGATGTTTGCAAAATCAGGATGCAACTATGACAAGAAAAAATGCAGGTGTATTAAGAAAAATGACAAAATATTATAGGAGGTGCAATACTTTGTTCTCCATCTTTTTCTAAAAGTAATCATATTATATATTATAAAACATATTAACTATAGATACACATGCTGCAGCATTAGTATTCAAGATCCATACTCTGAAAGTGAAAAGCATTTACTTTGGACTCTCAGTGTAGCAATGAAAATGAATACAACCCTCTAGCTTTTCTGGGGTCAATCAGGCATGCTAGCAAATCTGCAGCTCTTCAACTTCTTTACTAGATGAGGATATAGGAAGGTGAGTAATGGTGAGTCATCTAGCAGCCCAAAATATCAGTTTTCAAGTGTAATATCCGTCCAAATAAATAACAATTATCCCAGCACATCTGTTACTTGTTATTAAGTTTAGTGTAGCAAGTGTTACTATTATACATGTTCTTCTAGTTAAAGTTAACTTGTACATTTATATCAAAGTTTTCCCTTCAGTCCTAGATTACAATGAAATGAAACACAGTAGAGAAACATATTCTTCTTAAACAGTTTAATTTCAGACTTTTGAAAACATATTGCACTTACATTTTTAGCTCTATTTAGAGATGTCGCACAACTATGTACTGACAAATCCCAGCTCCAATTTCCTGTTTTTAAGAAAGTGTCACCGATTCGACCACATTTGTTTTATTTTTGATACTTATATTACCATTTGCCTTAAGTATCTTATATTAAATTCATATAGTTTTCTTATGACAATAATGCAATTATATATATTGATGTGGCCTAATTTATTAGTAAAGATTTCAAGTATAGTCTAATTAATAACATACTCTTAGCAAAATGTGCACAGCAATGAATCCTAAAAGCTGGTTTTATCAAATATTCCTAGAGACTGATCCATAACCAGAAATTCTACTTAGCCCTCAATCCTGCAAAGAATGTATTTTACATTGCGTCTACTTAGTTCAAGAATGACAGCACTATTGCATAATGACACAGGCACTATCACTGCTTCTAAATCAACAAAAAAACCCAGAGTTAGATTCACAGGAATCACAAGCACAGGCTCATTTCTAGTCTGACTTCTCTTTTGCTACGTATCTTAGGCTTATGAGCTCTCACATGGCTGGGGCCCCAGACTATTACCCTGGTTGTTCACCACTAAAACTTCCAATATCTCTTTGCAAAATTGGGGACTTAAAGAGCTTTGATCTCTAAAAAGAAATCCAAAATGACAAGGAGCAAACAATATTTTTTGCTTTTGCACATGGGCAATATTAGAAAATACTCATAATAAACTTCATGTCTCGTAACTTTTTCAGAACAGATTTTTTTATTGCATTTAGCACAAAGAAACAGCTAGCAGTGGTTATTCCTTCACCAGTGTACAAAAAGGGTGAATAGGCAATACAGGAGCTGAACTATATTAGGTACAGGCTTTGTTTTGATATTGTAACTTATTTGTTGATGAGGAAAGCAATCCATCTTGAAAATGATGGCATAACTCTTCCAGACATCAAAGTCAATGTTTTAAGCATGAATTGCATCAAATATCAGCTCATTTTTTTACTTTAAAAATACCTCATTACATGCAACCCATGAATAAAAAAAACACAACCTCATTTGCAAGTGTTGAAGGAAGGTGGGGTTTTTGTTTTGTTTTCTCAGAACAGTTCTCCATGCTATGTCAAAGCAGGCAGAAAAGGAATTCTTTAGAGTAAGGTCTCATTACAGATACATTATGAAAAAACATTATAATTGATTCTTCAATGTGCAGTGTATAATTTACAGGCTCGACTAATCTGCATTTTTAGAAACTAACAGTTTGTTTTACTGGTTATTGCAAATGTTATTGATCCGCTTTCTTGCTGAATTAATAGCACTAGCATAGGACAACTCGCTTTCTCAGCTTTCACAATGTTTTCCTGAAAAGAGGCCCATTACATGGCAGGGGGCAAAGGACAGGCCTAGATAACACTGTTTAGACATTTCTTTGATGTCCACAGGCATCATCCTCGACAACTGACCACTAGAGACAAAAGAGCACTCTTAGGCTGCTGGAAATCCCAGCCATTCTTCTCACTACCTTTTGATATCCCAAGGCTTCTATACCCTGACCTCTGCACTCTGACATCCTTATTTGAAGGATGGTCAGCCATGTCAAAAATTCTTTCCAAATTTAGCCAATAAACTAAGGATTTCTTTTTGCTTTTCATAATTGCTTGGTGTCCTAATGTACCAGTGAGAACACTAAGAAGATTTTACAAAAAGAACAGAAGGAAAAGTGTCAATGAGAAAAAACTTTCAATTTTCTGGTTTTGAAACCTTTCTCAAACATCTACTTTTTTTCACAAACCACTCTGTCTAAAGCTTATTGATGACGCTGTATTGTGCACATGTAGCCACAGTACTTCTACCTAGTCAGTGTCATATAGAATTCCACTTTGAACGTGCAGATGTTGCTTGCTAATGTAATTTCCCTCAATAAATGTACACATTTTAAATGGTGTGTATGCTGTAGTTTAAGGACTGATACTAATTTCTATACATTCATATTTTAAAAAGAAATGTAATTTCAATGTTTCTCAAAACACTTTCCTCCCTACACATGGTGTGATTGATAATTGGATCATTTTCCCATTGTCTTTCAGAACATTTAGAGAAAACATTTTCCACAAAACTATCAGAGATGACCATGGGTACTTTTAATCAAGCAGTTTCATTTTCCCCCTTTCTGAGGGATTAAAATTGAACAAAATGGTCAAATAGAAATAATACACATCTAGCCAAGACACTGGGAGTCCCCTAACATCATTAACAACACAATACATTCCCTACAGCTTTTAAACAACATTTTCTGCACAAGCTCAGCCAGGCAAACGCCTAGAGAAACACCCTTCTCCCTTTCATTATTATGAGAAGTCCTTCTGAAAACCCACTCTAGGTACGTAAACAAAATCACATACGTAAGTAATAACTCTAACAAGACAAACTTACTGACGATCAATAAGTATGTACAAATTTGGAGTTCAGCCAAAGTAGTGTCTATATTCAGTCTCCTGTACTTTGACAATCACTTTTGTAACACACCACTAAAATATAGTCCTGCCGTGAAGTTCTATTGCTGGGAATTAGGACAAAGTCTGGTCCAATATTTGATGGATTTCACAGTACACACTCTTCTAAACTAACTTTAATTTTAAAAAAACTATGGCTAAGTGGTAAACTGTTTTGCATTGATTTTTTTTTCAAACTGACATTGGTACAATTTTTTGCTATACTGACAATATTCCTCCTAATTTATAAGTCAATGACATACCAGTGATAATGCAACAGATAAAGAAAGCATACATGCCAACATTTTAAAAATAAAACTATTCATAATTTATAATGCAAACATTGGGATTTATAATGCTTGTTTTAAAGCCAATTCTAAATCACCTAATATTATCTACTTAGCTCAACCAGTGTTTATTTACTTTAATGTAGATGTCTATCGGAAAAGAGTGAAACTGAATTCATAAAAGGAATGGAGTGTGATTAGAATGACCCAGGATCTTGCCATCTTTAGAAACCCTCTCCTCCTCCATATTAATTTACTACCATAAAAAATAAGGCATTTGCCAGCAAAATGTAGAAAAGAGAGAAAAAAGAGGGGGGGTGTTAAGTCTTAGAAATCAAAACGTTCTCAGACAAAATGCTGAGGTTAGCCATACAAGAGCTGTTAGAACTGATCTTACTGGTTTTGGTGGCTTTTGAACTAAACCAGACCCTGAGCATTTTTGCTCAGTGATTACTCTTGTTATTTTAAAAATAAATTGCACGTCTTTAGACAGAACAGGGGACCTGACTCTGAATCAGTACAGAGCCCTCAGAGCAGCTCCAGCATGAAGGTAAAACAGATAAAGTTAAACCGGGGTAAAAAAAGGTCTACTGACCCACTAGTCTGTGAATATTTTCACTTAGCTGAATACTGACCATAGATAACATAAACAACATCCAAACAGGCAACATATATATGAACCTAAGGTCATATCTATATAGCAACGTGAAAAGACTAAAAAATCAGTGGTGTAAGTTCAATGCACATAAGGCCATTGACAAATCTTCCAGTTCTAGCAGTGTCCACTGAAAAGATTACAATTGCTTTTATAGAGGCTCATTATTGCTCTGATGTTAGAAATTATTGCCCTGACAGTTTTACCCACATCATTGCTCCTGTGAGCAATCCCTGACCCTCTTTAGTGAAAAAAGTTAAAACTGTTAAAATAATAGACCTTCACCACCCCCATTCATTTCAAGCAAAACAGATTGGGAGCCATGCACGGGAGCAGCTCAGCTGGCAGAGTCACCTGTGATAACCTCTGACAGAAGTGCAATAATGAGGTACTAGGGGAAGTAACCTTCTTAGCACAGTGGCAGTCAAAAGATGTGTGAATAAAGCCTTAGTAAATCACACTAGATTTTCATGTGCATGCTTTTATACATGGCCCTGACTGTAGGCAAATTCTATGGCTGCAGTTACACTTAATTCTGATGTAGGTAGAAGATATAAGATTGAATAGATCATTCCTTTGCAGTTCTGCTATTTGTCAGACTATTCTTTCTCCATTGTGCCAAATTCATTAGGATTTGCCAGACTTTCATCACATAACCTAACAAACACAACTGTGTAAGCAGTTTCTAATTGGTATATCAAAAGATGCACTTTAAAAAGAAAAATATATTTCATCCTGGATCCACAGAAGCACACAATGGAAAAAACAAACACCAGGGAAGCTGAACTGGGATATTGCATCACATTACACACAGGGTAAGAGACCTACTTAAATAGTATTAGAAAATTGTGTGGGATTAAAAAAGTCAGAAGTAATTGTGTCATCCATTTTGCCTAGTGGGAGCAGTTTTTGAAATAAATTAGCTCCAGAACAATGCCTAAGTTTTGCCTTAGAGGGAAATGGTCGAATTACTGTAAAAAAGATCCCAAGAGAGAACACCATTCAAACAGAACATCAGCAGTGGGCTGGAACCTGGGAATGAACTGAGAAGCCAGGTCACCTGCCCCCCTTGGCTGTACTCTTTTTCATACCAACTGATACTCCCAGTTGTATCCCTCAGCTGCCTTTGGCTTCCTCTTGTGCATATGAAATGCTAGCTGCATAACAGAAAGAAAAGAACTAAAATAAGCATCAGAATGTGTCGGGAAACTTCACTGCATAAAAGAAAACAAGACACACAAGAAAAGACATAGACTAGCATCTATAGAAGACTACACACAGTCACTGCCTGAGATTTTACAGATGTTAATATTTTAATTCATGTGAAATTGAATAAGGTAAAATGACCTTTTGAGATTGTAGGGATCCTTTAAGGCAAAGTAATAACGAAATGCTAAAAATGCATAGGTATAATGAAGCATTTACATTTTCAGGGATTATAAAGTCATTATCTAGCTTTTTAATAAGCACATCTTTTTTACAAATTGCAGTGTTAAATTTAGTAGAAGACTTGCATTATAGCTGGAGAATACTATCATTTTCTCTTCATTTTAACTACTCAGCCAAACTGAGTAGTAAACATGTAAAAAACATGTACCTATTTTGTTACATACAGTAGGTGGAATCATTGCCTTCCCCACATGGGAAGGCAGCCCATTAGGTAGATATGGTATCCATACAAGAAGCATCCGTATGGATAGTGATGTTATGGCTTGATTGCTCAGATGGATGGGAGCACAAAATTAATCACACAAAGCAATATTCTAGATCATACAAAACATATATGAATTAAGCTATAAAGATATATGGCAGGAGCATAACAGAAAAAAGAATGACCAGTTGTGGAGCCAAAGATAGGTCCATTAAAGACTAGCAGGTCCATTAACCAAAGAGCCTCATTAACATAGCTATCTGAACTGGTATGAATAAGACCAGTTTTTGCATCAGCAAACCCACTGCCTGTTTAATAATCCCAAGGAAAAGAGAGCTGACTACTTCCCTTCTATTCTGTCACCAGTGCTAAGTACATCTTCCTAGAAAACAGCAACACTGCCTGTTTTCATAGTTGTTCCTCCTATTATTTTTCTGAACAGGAGCCCTTTTTTCTTTTTTGTATTAAACCTCTGTATGTGACTGTTAAATTGGAAGATGTAGGATTGTCAGTGTAAAGATTGCTTGTAGACAAGTACATGAAATTAATAGCTTGCCTTTCAAAAATCCCCACTTTCCCAGCCCACAAGAATTGTATCACAAAACTTACTTATGTATTATAGTATACAGAGCTTTTTTAAAAAAAAAAAGAAAAGAAGGTTTGATGGAAGAGGAAGGAAATGGCAGAAGAATCAAAGAAATGTAGAGCAGAAGGTTGGAAACACAGTTTGTAAGACAGAGACTGTGGTGATGTTTTGGTGCAAAGTAACCTACAGTCTCTTACTTCTTTATTAAAGCCTCACAGACAAAAGTTTTTAGTCATGGGTAACTATGACAGAGCAGCTGATCAAGCATGCAGCTGAGCCACGGTAACTTACACATATATCCATAATACATGTTGCCTTTTTTAGGCTATAAACTCTTGTTTATGCATGTACGTTTCAAGTTGGGGTCATGTGAACTTTAGCGGCAATATTGGTACTAATGTTCATCAGTGGGCTAGCGTAGGCAAATGGAAGATACTCTAAAAATGGAAGTTGTTATAGTTTCACTCATCATGTTTTTACTAATTTTACTGCTGGTTTAGGCATGGAGAAAAAAGGCTGGTTGGTTTTTCTAAGTTACAATACTATGAAATTTACAGCTGACTGTTCAAAGGCAGTCAAGATACAGTAACATTACAGGACAACTTCTATTTCATATACAAAAAAAATCTCACTGTCATTTTGAGGACAAACTTCTCAAAGGCAAGACAACAAGATGAGGGCTCAACAAGTTATAGTAAATGGGGTTCCATCAGACTGGTGGCCAGTCACCAGTGGGGTTTCCCAGGGCTCAACTTTAGGGCCAGTGCTCTTTAATGTTTTTATAAATGATCTGGATGCCGGAATCAAACATACATTAAGTAAGTTTGCCAATGATAACTAAACTAGGAGGAGCTGTGGACTTCCTCCAGGGTTGAGAGGCCTTACAGAGAGATCTGGATAGACTAGAGAGCTGGGCAATCACCGACCATATGAAATTTAACAAAAGCAAGTGCCAGATTCTGCACCTGCGACAGGGCAATTCTAGTTATACATACAAATTGGGAGATGAGAGGCTGGAGAGCACCCTTGTGGAAAGAGATCTGGGAGTTTGGGTTGATGGCAAGTTGAATATGAATCAACAGTGTGCCCTGGCAGCCAAAAGGGCCAACCGTGTCCTGGGGTGCATCAAGCACAACATAGCTAGCTGGACGAGGGAGGTGATTGTCCCACCCTACACTGCACTGGTGCAGCCCCACCTCAAGTACTGTGCGCCATTTTGGGAGCCTCAATATAGGGACATCAAACTGTCAGAGTGTGTCCAGAGGAGGGTGACCAAGGTGGTGAAAGCTCTCGAGGGCAAGACTTCCAAGGAGCAGCTGAGGTCACTTGGTTTGTTCAGCTTAGAGAAGAAAAGGCTGAGGAGTGACCTCATGGCAGTCTACAACTTCCTCAAGTGGGGCAGTGGAGGGGCAGGCATCGATCTCCTTTCTCTGGTGACCAGCCATAGGACACAAGGAAATAGAATGAAGCTGTATCAGGGGAAGTTCAGATTGGACATGAGGAAAACGTTTTTCACTGAGAGGGTTGTCGGTCACTGGAACAGGCTCCCCAGGGAAGTGGTCAGGGCACCACGGCTGTCAGAGTTCAAGGAGCGTCTGGACGATGCTCTTAGACTATCGTTTAGTTTTAGGTAGTCCTGCGAGGAGCAGGGAGTTGGACTCAATGGTCCTTATAGGTCCCTTCCAACTTGAGATATTCTATGATTCTATGATTTTAGTACATAGCTTCTTCCATGTATCCGGATTTCCTCCAAAGAGATCCATAAGCAAGAAAGTGTACAGTATGATGGCTCTCACACAAGTATTACATAAAAAGAAATGGACTTTCAAAGCACCTGATACCAACTTCTCCTGACATCACGGACAAATGTCTGGGAATCTACCACTGTAATCCGAACCTACCACATATGGCTGCAGAGCAACACCCGATATTTATTGATGAATTCTGAGGCCTGGTACCAAAACTGAGTAAAAGTCAGAAGGATCTAACCAGTGTTTCAGAGCTTAGCTGTTCAAAGCTGTCAGCAACTGTGCATTGCCAAGCTTCTAACCTGGAGCAACAGTATACAGCATCCTTCTTAGTGGTAAGAATTAAACCAGAAGATTTACCAATATCAAACTCCACAATATAATCTTCCTTGGTGATTTTATGACTCGTGCCTTAGGATGTAAGGAGATTGACCTTACTACCCTGAAAGCCAGATACTTACAATTTCTTTTTTTCAGTCTGACCAAGACCTAGACAAACATCGCTAGACAAAAGTAAATTTTCAACTAATTCAAAATTAACTTTCTAAACAATCCTTTAAATGGCAAGAGAAAATACATTCCAATACACTCAGATTATATAAGAGACAGTAAATTCCACAGTAATCCATCAACAATATTAAAACTATAGTAAGTTCTCCTTGTGGAGCTGCACCCTTGTTTTACATTGTAGAAGCCTATTTGCCCCTAGAGAATGGACTGCAGTATCAGAAGACCAGAGCTTTCCAAACAGCATCTCTCTGATTCTGCACCCAGATTTGCTTCACAGAATTTAAGACTTTTCCAGGTCTTCGCAAGCTCTTCTAAATACAGAATGTGCACTGTATGTTGCTTTTTGTTCAGCCACCCTCTTGCATGAGTAGGCCTGGTCGAAATCTCATGACCCTCACCATGCTGGGCCATGTATCACACACATGGGATTGGACTAATGCCACTGCCTAGGAAATATTCCTTCTAAATGGTCTTTCAGGTGGGGATCCCACTGTGAGGCAGTGTACTACAGTACATCAACAAGATTTCTCTCCTGCTTTTCCAGCATCAGGTGAGCTTCAAAGCAGGAGATATATTATAATGCTGTGCTGTAAGTCTGTAAGATGCTTGTATGATAGCTGGGGGGCTGGATATTGGGTCAAACATTTGTCTCATGCTGAGAAGACATGAATTGGCTTATCTCCTCTCTTTTAAGGCTCTCTTCCTTCAAGGCACTTCTGAGCAGCAGAGACATAATTACCACTGATGAGAACGCTATGCTCTTCTTTACACAAAAGATGACAAATGACAAAAAATGTGGGAATATAGCAGAACAAGGGGGAAAATAACTAAGTGTACAGCAACATATACATCTGTTGACAGAAGATTTTTAATTGAATAAAATGATAAAACTGAAAACTACTCATCAAAGTCAGATACATTCTAGCAAGTCTGAACTGGCTGGCGTCTAGATGCACTTCCTCCTCAAATGGGAGTGACAAGTGACTTTTTCACAGATGGCAGGAATGATTGAGGCCAATTTACATCTGTATGTCTATGCATATCTCCACAGCATATTCAGGCATGGGTTTCAAAAAATGAGGGCCCAAACCATTTATAGTTCCATCTATACAAAAATGCCATTGAGATCTGGATCCCTCACTTAACTAGAGCATCCTTTCCATTGCAAACATGTAAAAGTCACAAATGTTTTCATTAAATACAAATGAATTTACATAATAAATCAACCATTCCATTACCTCTGGGGTGAAAATACTGAAAACAGCTGTCAGATTAGGATAAAAGAATCTTTACAACTCTACAGCAACTTCCAAAGCATTCTCGTGTTCAAAAATATTTTCAGTACTGTTATTACAAATAACATACTCAATTATAACACCAGTGAAATCTACGGTTTTATCCACCACTCTATGCGTATGGTTTGACCACTTTGTGTATGGGGTATTAATTTGCTACTTTAAGCTCTAGTTCATACAGAAACTGGGAAAGTACAGAGATTTTGAAAACATGTGAAAGAGTGGTTCCAAATCAGAAAAGACTATACTTTCCTTTTTTAACACACTAAACTTCTAGTTGACAGAAGCAAAACCAGTGCTTTTAAACTTGCCTATACACCCATTCAAGTCCTCTTGCAGTTGATACTTATACCCTGTAAGTGAGGACTTGTATGATGAAATCATCACAGAACTGCAGTCATAATCATTAGAAACTAGCTTATCATTTCAAAACACTGTATAATGACACTAGAACTTCACAGGACAGGATCAGATCATTACTTTTATTTTAAATAAATGTTTACCCTTGGAAAAGGGATAAGAAACATTGTGGAAATAAAAACTTCCCATCCCGAAAGACAAAATCTACATATTTTCTCCCTCTCATAAAAACAGAAGACCTAGCCCCACACTTTCCTACTAAGAAGCTCTAAAAACTAAGACAACTAGGTTAAAAACAAGGATACATTTTGCAGGCAACCATTTAAAACAACATGAAAAGTGTTAAAAGACTCAATAAGCTAAGTATCAGGATGAACTCTCATACCTATAAGTACATCTGGGATGGCAATTCTTTGTCAGTACTGCCTATTTTTATGACTGTGATGTTAATATACTTTCTACAAATAATTTTTCATTTCTATCTACTGCATAGATACATTAAATATGCCTCCAACATCATTACAGATTGCTTTTAGTACATAAAGTACTGCTGTACTGTTTAGTTAGAAAAAGAATATTTTCTTCATATAACACTCAATCAGTATTTTAAAGCTTTTTTTTCTAAGATATACAATGTCTAAATGGCAATTTTCTTTTATTGTTTCTTCACAAATACACTACTGGCTATGTTACTTCTTAGACTTCCTTTATTCCTCACATAAACATTCAAGCATGAAAGGCAACACATGGGTAATGGCAAATGAAGGCAAACTGAAAATCAAACCAAGGTTCTTCAGAATCCTTAGGTGTAATTATAAAGGAACAGCTACAAATGTCTAAAAAATGAGTGTGACATATTTAAATTTCCTTAGTAAATTACAGTATCTCCTGCCACAGTCTGTGTAAGAGAAGTTTTGAAGAGTTAGTCAGATTTGCAGACTGACTGAATCATTAACCACAGTCTAAGTGGGGAAAAAAGCAAAGAATTTTCAGCTGTAGTTAAAGATGCAATGCTTTCCCTGCGCATGTGTGTAACACATGAATGCAGTCATGTTTTTGTGTAAGTAGGGATGTTTGTTTGTAGATTTTAGTTGTTATTAGTTACACTAGCCTTTTATGCCGCTTCATGTAGCTTTTATTCACATGAAATAAACCCACAGTTGTGCCTGATCTCAGCTAAGAGTAAGTAAATGCTTTATTTTGTATGAGGGTGAAAAAAGGAGTGACAGATCACTTATCATTCGCTGTGCAGACTTTGTATTCATTAGAAAAGCCACAATCAATAAGAACCAAAGGCAATTTTTCCCTAAAGATAATTATGCCCAGCATCCTTATAGTGTTTAGGAGTCTGATAGGCTTTCATTTATTATACAAAAGTATACTGCTTTTCTCATGGTTACTTTTACATTGTATAAGTTGCATTAAGTTTCAAATGCAGAAAAACTGCAAACGTCAAACTGACTTTGCCACTTTTCACATTTTATAGAGCAATCTCTTCATGGTTTTGGGGGCAGGTGTTTTTTCAAAAGACAAACTATGGAAGCCATTAGTTCCACATACAGAATATGTTCTTTTAGGTTAACAAGAAAAACATAATTCAAAACATTGTTTTTCATTTGCTATTTCACATTAGAAAACTCCTTCCTTAACTTCGTGCATATTATGCGTAGTAGTATTATTGAGGTTATAAAATCTCATCTAAGAGATTCTAAGCTATAGTATCCAAAGGCTGACTCCCTTAACAAAGTCTTTAAATAGAGACACAAATAGACAATAGATTTGAAACCTAAGTTAGAAGACAATTTCTGCAAAACTATATAATCACAATACCAAGGAATACAGGCATTTTTAACACAAAAGAAATGAAGCATTGCTTCAAAAACATTGTGCCTAACAGACACTCACAAAGCAAAAACGATCACGGCATAAGTGAAATTCCATCCCTAAATCATTCAGTTCTGCGCTTGTGCTTATAAGATCTTCTGTCAGGAGCTAATCTCACGTGACAGGCCTGATCCAAAGCCATTTGAAGTCAATGGAATGTCTCTTCCTGACTTCAGGGAGCTTTGTATCCACCCCTTATAGACTTCAAGAACAACACAGTTCATAGAAGGTTGTTTTAAGAGAACAATAGCTAACTATTGTCTAAGTAGAAAAGAATGTTAGCTTCAAATGAAATTTACCTGCGGTAGTAGATGTGTTAGGTTTGTTTTGTTATTGTTTTTTTATGCACATAACACAGTTAAACCTTTCCAAAGTAAGAACATTCCATTTCTTTAGCAGAAGCCACAGAAAATCAAAACTGTAGTTTAAAAAAAAAAAAAAAATTAGGCAATTTTGTATGTAGTAAGTTTAGTTTTTCTAAAGAAACAAAAGATCCCATTTAAGGCCTCAATTAATTTGAGGTTTTCTTCAACAGATGTACATTAAGGACAAGACTGAACAAGAGGTTTCAAAAATTTATCAGGCATTCCTGCAGTTAGCAAACCAAAAGATAGATTAAAAAAATAAAACTAGTTGTGTAAGCACAGGGGTAGGCTGATAGGAAAAGAAATTGTTTTGGTTTTTCTTTTTTAATAACAACCCGGATTCTCTACAGACTGAAGTCAATTTCAAAGGTAGAGCTGACAACCAGCACACCAGGTAAGGTGATCAAAGTCAGACTGTTATTTATTGTTTGAAAATAACAACAGAACTGTAAGCCCTGAAATAGCAATTAACATCATTGTAAAAGCTGGTGAAAGAAAGTCCCATTGCTGTGATGTGGCTCATCTCTCTTTTATAGAAAAATGGGGCAATGACGAAGTAGACCAGTACAGGACCCAATGCTGATCCCATGTACACTTGTACCAGTAAATTTACACTGATGAAAAATCAAATCAAAATCAGGTCCACCATCTCCAAGTTCCCCAAAGCAGCAAAGAATGGTGGTTCTAACTTTCTCACTCACACACCAAATCAACTCACTACAGCTATTTTAGTTACCTAGCGTGGAGATGAAAACACAGAAACTTCCAATTAAGCACAAATATTCCAGAATGTCCACCTTCGGAGACTGATTCTATGTTTCATAGTGAAAAAAAAAGACTCTTATGAATAAGACATACAAGCCACTGTTAATTTTCTTTGTAGCTGGTTCAACATGTTTAAAAACAAACACTGACATTACTGCCATTATTAGTTAATAATTTTCAGAAGGGTCTATGAGGTGTTAGAACAAAACCAAGGTAGCTCATACCTCAAAAAGTAAAGTAAATGAGATAAAGCACAAGGAAAAAGCAAGCATCAATTTCTCCAGTGTATAGATGCTATACTTTCTATCTCCTTCATCTAAGCTTCCAGTATCCACAACTAAAAATAAACAATTTACTTTATAAATACACCTAATCAAATTGCTGATTTTTTAGGCCAAGTGGATGAATCAAACATAATTACAAATTTCATTTCAGGCCAGTACAAAATTACGTTGGTTTTTTTCTAAATGAAATGAAACAGTATTTCTCAGGTCAAACAGAGCACTTTGTTTTGGTATCACAAATATTTCCTTACAATAATTGCCGAACAGCCCACTTTGCTTAACTCAAAAAAAACCCAAAACAAAACATTTCATTTGGGTGTTTTGCCTTTTTTTCTCCTTGTTGCTATTAAATTCATTTCTGAACTGAAACACTGTCCTAAAATGAAAAATCAAATTGTCATGTAAAAAAGTCAAAACAATATCCAGACTTCAACTTTGCTTTTCATTTATATTTTTTTCTTCTGACATGCGCAAATTCATTAATTGTTTTGTTCACTGCAGAACTACATTTTGGGTAAATAAACCATTCATATATTTTGTTAAGCCTTTTTTAGCCATGTACTTCAGGTATCAGAGCATTTGCTTTCATAGTTCTACCCTGTTCTCTCCTCTTTCTATACAGGCAGTTGGGACACAAACTGCTCACTGCTGAATATTGCTTGCTGGTATCCTGATCCCCTCGGACCTGATCTGCTCCCCTTTTACTCCGTTCTTGTTGCTTGCTGCTGCTGCTAACAATTCCTTAGCCTTCAGGGGACCTGGGCTTCCAGTTACCCCCCTGCCGCACTGAGCATTCCCAGGTGCTGATAATCTTTTCTCTGTATTGTTGCTGCCGCTTCTCCTCATTTTGGCAGATGCTACAGCTCTGCAAGTTGCACGGATCTTACCTCTGAGACCCTCTTTGTTGCTCTGTCTGTGACCACGCTGGAAGCAGGGAGTGATGGATATTAGGGAAGCATGAGCCTCCCCTCGCTGTTTAGCAGCGTGGTCTGCAAAGAAAGATAGAGATGCTGCTCTCTCCTCCTCCCCCCTCCCTGCCCCAGCTTCCTCCTCCCTCTTCCTTGCTCCCTCCTTCGCATCCACAAACTCCAGTTCTGTCTGTGCTCCAACACAATACGCTACCTCTCAGCACCAGCTACCTAAGGTCAAGAATACACCCCCCTCACCCTCCCCCCTGCCTCTTCCTCTCCAGTCTCATGCATCCTCACCCCTGCCTCCCACTGAATATGGTATCTTCCCAACTAGACGTGCCTTATTTGGCTCTAGGGTCTAAAGCGCAGACAGTTTCAGCAGCCCTAGGAGAAAGGGTTATAAAACAGAAGATGCACAGGAAAGACCAGGGGTACGAAGAGAAAGTGGAAATCTTCTGGAGAAACTGGAAACTTTGGGGGTTCATCTGTGTGTGAAAGAAATCTAGTCACCGTAGCCAAAGCCTGCCACTTGGAGATTAGTTTAAAAGATCTATACAGATTAAAGAAAAGTGCCCTGGATAGCTAGTTATCTCCCAAATCCAGCTTACCTATTGTTTACACTCTTTGTTTCTCGATCCTTATCCTCAATAGCTTTTTTTAAAGAAGCTTCTAAACTTTTCCCCTGCAAAACCAGACTTAAATACCAGTACAATCTGATGATGCAATAGTGAATGAAAGTGAAAAAGTAACCAGTGGTATTTTTTAAGATTATGAGCTATGAAATAATCAACTTTAAGATCATGGAAAACACAGGCACACGTCCTCTGACTTTTCAGCTTGAATAATAAATGTGTTCAAGTGGTCTTTTTTCACTTTCAGCAGTTATGATGACTAGAAGCACCTTCAGGTGACCAGTATGCAGCTTCCAAAAATCACATGTAATTACAACTAGCCAACATGTTCCTCTTAAGGACCTAATTTTAGAAACACGATAAACCAGTCTTTTTAAAGTGTTTATGTTTGTTACAGAGACTGTGGAGAGAGGTAGGTGATGCTGAGCACTTCTAAAAGATCTTGTCTGCTTAAGGTTAAACACTTAAGTGGACAGGATCTCCCTCTGGAGGCCTTGAGAGGCACCTGACTCTCTCCGGTGATGTATGAAGATGTATTAGGCATTTACTTCATGAGGTCTCTTTTACTGACTGCTTAAAATTAAGCAGCAAGTTAGCTACTGCAAGGCCAAGGTCGGACACAATGACAGTGTAGTAATTACAAGTTATCTTAAAACTTTAGATATCCTAGCCCATGTTTCTTCATTGTTGGTGGCCTCATACGGCAACTAGGAGACATGACACATCTAAGGTCAGCAGAAGGTGGTCCACAGGGCAGAGAAACAACTGCTCACATTTCCTGGATCATCCCACAAATAAAAGAAAGATACCTTGTAAGAAGACTCTTTGAGCACAACAGCAATATCCGCCATATCAAAACAATCTATTGATCAATCTTTGTAAAACTCTTGATCAATATGAAAAGAATCAGAACATAGTCTTTATCTTCATTCAGTGCTGGGACAAGCTCAGTAACTAGTGCAAACAACACAGATTTGATCCAGCTTGAGAATGATAACCTAAATGACTGAAATGAAATTAAGGAACTAGTCTATTTATTCTAACGTGATAATCTCAATCATTTTTCCCAGAAAGGAAGACTTAAGAAAAAATTATAATCCAGACTCGCTAAATCTCATATGCTCAGCATGTGTTTCAATCAAGCAGCTTCTTTCACCTTCTCCTCTGCAGCAAGACCTATATCACAGCACAGTGTTCTATCCTCCTCTCCCTCTTGAAGGCACAGCAAGTGTGGCTCTTGGCAAATTGTTTAAACTTAACCAAATGCGTCTGACACTTACATTCAATATTCAGAAATGAGCTACAGTGTTGTGCTGCAGCAAAAGGGTGTACTGCCTATTTTCATGCTCAGAAGACTTGCACCTCAGTGTGTCTCACCTAATTTAAAGAACCAAATTAATCTCATGTCTCAAAACCAGTGCAGAGCTTCTTCAAAAATCAAGGCAAAGTAAAGACCTAAATGTCTGGATAACTTCTGACAATTAGCCAGACTGCCATCATCAAGACTTTCCTTCCTGAGTTGTGGGCTGCAATATGCTTTTTAAGAACTAGAGCCATCTTGCCCTATGTACGGAAATATTTCCTGCCAACCTTCAGTATACACACTACTTTCCAATAGCCTTTACCAACCCAAAAGGACAATAGTACCACTCCTAAGTTGTAGCAGAAAGTTACTCAGAAGTTTGTGTGTGCAACAAAGTTTTCAGACCAGAAACACTCCTTACAATCATTACAGCAACAAACTCCAGATAAGTATGAGTAATCACCTCCAAACTGATGCTGTTCATGTTGCAGTTGATAAGAGGACTAAGTTAGAGCTCATAATTTGAATGAGTTTTTATTTTAACAACCAGTAAACTTTAAAAATAAAAAAGGTAAAAAAAAGAAAGGAGAATCAGATTTCTCATCTATTTTGGTGCTAAAAGATCTCTATAATATCAGTTAGATGCTTTTTCTAGAACACTCTGGAGATGTCACGTCAGCACAACTTCTGAAGGTCAGAACTTCTTCCTGATGGTCAGCAAAAGAAGCTTTAGAATGGACAGGTCATTTGGAAGTAACATATCGCCAGGACCAGAGTTTTTTTTACCCAAATACGAAGCTGCTGAACTACTAGCTGTAAGGTAAGACATGCATAGCTTAAATCAACTTCAGCACCAGAAGAGTGGTCTATATGAGTGGGAGAGTGGGACACCAATGACTGACTGATGGACTGTCTTTCAGCATACTTGCCAGTCATCTGGAGAAGGAGGTGAACACTGCTGTGACAAAGCTTGATACATTGTACAGCGCAGAACAGTGAAATGACGGATTATTCAGGATACCCAGATATAGACTGTGAAATGCTGCAGGCATATCTCATAGTAGTGGATGATTGAAAAGGCAGGTTAAATTCAGTACTAATAAATGAAAAACAATGGATGTGCAATAAAAGATCTGCCCTGTAGCTCTAGCAAGCCATAGTGGCAGTCAGGGCAGGAAGAAGTCAGAGGCAAGATGCTGACAGTATAGAATCATGGAATCATTTAAGTTGGAAAAGACCTTCAAGATGAATGACTCCAATCATCAACCATGCCCACTAAACCATGTTCTGAAGTGCCTTGTCTATGCACTTTTTGAATCCCTCCAGGGATAGTGACTCAACCACTTCCCTGGGCAGCCTTTTCCAATACCTGACAACCCTTCCAGTAAAGAAATTTTTCCTAATATCCAACCTAAACTTCCCCTGCCGCAACTTGAGGCCATTTCCTCTTGTCCTATCTCCAGCCACCTTCAGGCAGTTGTGGAGAGCGATAAGGTCTCCCCTCAGCCTCCTTTTCTCTGGACTGAACAGCCCCAGCTCCCTCAGCTGCTCCTCATAAGACTTGTGCTCCAGGTCTGGACACGCTCCAGTACCTCAATGTCTTTCATGTAGTGAGGGGCCCAAAACTGAACACAGTACTCGAGGTGCGGCCTCACCAGTGCTGAGTACAGGGGGACGATCACCTCCCTAGTCCTGCTGGCCACACTATTTCTGATACAAGCCAGGATGCCATTGGCCTTCTTGGCCACCTGGGCACACTGCTGGCTCATATCCAACCAGCTGTCGACCAGCACCCCCAGGTCTTTTTCTGCCGGGCAGCTTTCCAGCCACTCTTCCCCAAGCCTGTAGTGCTGCATGGGGTTGTTGTGACCCAAGTGCAGGACCCGGCACTTGGCCTTGTTGAACCTCCTACAATTGGCCTCGGCCCATCGATCCAGCCTGTCCAGATTGCTCTGTAGAGCCTTCCTACCCTCGAGCAGATCATCACTCCCGCCCAACTTGGTGTTGTCTGCAAACTTACTGCGGGCGCACTCAGTCCCCTCATCCAGATCATTGATAAAGATATTAAAGAGAACTGGCCCCAGTACTGAGCCCTGGGGAACACCACTTGTGACCCGCCACCAACTGGATTTAACTCCATTCACCACAACCCTTTGGGCTCATCCAGCCAGACAGTTTTTCATGTGTGGATACTCTATAGAGATTTGGAGATTAGTGGAAGAGCAAAAGCAGCTGGCCAGAAGAGTTACCAGAGAGTGGGAGAAGGAAGAATGGTAGAGGCTGCTCAGGCAGAAGGCAGCAGCCACCAGCACCGGTCAGGGAACCAAAGCTGGGTCCAGCTCTGCTCACTCTCTCCAGTGCAGGAGCATACCAGGGGCAATGGCCATGCTAGTGCCATGAAGTGCAATCCTTTCCCCTCACAGCAAACAACTCTTTCTCTTTCAACCAACAGTTTTGCCAGTGTTTCAGCCAACAGCAGCAGCCACAGAACCAAGCAATCCCAAAGATATTTCCTCCTTGCTACCTGTTTTTGTCCAAGTTCAGGGAAGTAACTCAGCACAGAGAGAATGGAGGGATGTTGCTTCCAAAGCCACACCTCACAATACCACCTTTTGATGCTCTTTTTTCTCTGCTCTTGCTCCAGCTGCTAACTGTATGTGCATAATGATGGACTCTTACCCACTTAGTAAAGAGGTCTTTGAGCACTGTATACAGTTTTCTGAAAACATCAGCTCAATGCTTACTAGTTGTCAAAAAGGCACACAGTGTTAGGAAAAGAATAGAGAATAAAGAAGAAAATATCAGTTTGACATTGTATTAAGTCTACACTTGTAGACTCCTTGCATACTGCCTGCATATCTGGTCATGGGATCATACGATAATTCAGGTTCAAAGGGACCACAGGAGGTGTCTAGCCCAATCTCCCAGTCAAGGAAGGGTCAGCTATGAGATGAGGCCAGGTTGCTCAGAGCTTTATCTAGTTGCATCTTAGAAACCTCCAAGGATGGAGACTACACAACCTCTCTGGGCAGGCTGTTCCACTGCTCTACTGTCCTCATGTTGGGGGAAAAAAAATTTCCATTTTTCCCTTTCTTTTTTTTTCCTTTCAAATTACAGTTTTCTTCCTTTCGAATGTCACAACATTTGAAAAGGCTATAGCAGAACAGAAAAGCAACACAGAAGAGTGACTACAGATTTGAAATAACTTCCACACAGAACAGATTACATTGGCTAGGAGTGTTCGAATTGGAAAATAGGTAACTGATAAAGATCTATGAAGTTGGGAGTAATATGGAAAAAGTGAACTGAAAAGAATTTCTTCCAATTTCTTATAACACAAGAATTACAGAGCACCCAATGACAAGATTAGGGGCCATATTTGTAACAAAGTTAATTTGTTTTTTCAAACAACTTATAATTAAATAATTAAAAGAACTCACTGCTGCAGAATGTAACAGCAGTCAAAAGTATCAAAGGGTTCAAAAATCAATCCAGTGAACACATGGAGTTTGGTCCATCAGTGGGCAGCTCAGATGCAGGATATCTGCAGGACAGGAATTCTCCAAACTGTTTCTTACAAATTGATGCTCCAGAGAGGGCACTACTTTAGACTTCTGTTTCTTGAACTCTTTCTGAAAATGGATGTTCCTACTGTCCATTGTCATGGACAGAATATAAATAACATACTTTGGTACCACATATACTTAGGAAGCAAAGTTTTCTGTGTACTTTCCTGTGTCCTTTTAATAAAACACATGTAGCAACTTTCTCAAAGTGAGATGAAAAATCTTCACATACATAAAACATCAATGCAATAATTCAGTAGAGGCAACCAAGTTTCATAAAGATGCTAAATGTTTTAAAACAGTACATCACATAACATTTAAAGATACAATGATGTAGTGGCTTTTTGTTTATTATACCTTGATGTAGTCACAACATAACGTCTTCAAATATCTGTGCATTTTCATCAGCCATGTTTAGCACAAGTCTTCTACCTCAGACACTTCTAACAATCTCCATTGCTTCTTCATAGGCTGTTTGTAAATCATATACCACTGCAAAGATGGCAGTGGTGTGGTGCTAGATCAAAAGTATCCAAGCTCTCAATGGAGTTATATTAGCAAATAAATGGTATTTTCCCTCAAGGCTGGCTGTTCCTCTCAACTTCCAATGATAGACCACCAAAGCAGTTTCTTGGCTTCATTAGAACAGCTACACTATGAACTCCAGAAGCAAAAGACAGTGATTGCCTGTCCAACTTCAACAACAGAATGATATTTTTGGCAGAAGCCCAGGTTTCCGAGCAGAACCTAAAGATCTGTGGAACAGCCCAAGGGTTGTCATGGCAGCCATGAAATTCTGAGCTAGTCCAGAAGACTCATTCTCTGTATGAACAAAGCAAGTGCCTGCTATACACCTCTAAAACCAGCCAGGAGCCAGATCATTCCAGCCCAGGCATCAATTTTAGCACAGCATTTCAATTCAGCTATAATCACTAAAATGCAGTGTTCTCCTGTTTTATGCAAAATATACAGAAGCTTCTAAAAGTTTACAGATACTCAGTGTGATTAAAATGTTCAAACAAAAGGCAAGTCTGCTTTCAAGAATTCACTTTCTGATATGAGTCAATATTTATTTTGCATTATTGATAATAAATAATAATTTTAGGTGCCTATCACCTATTTTTTAATTTGTATCTCACTGGGCCTCCAGTCTTTTTAAGCCTCTTAATAAACTAGCAAGAAACTAGTTACTTATGTTACAAACTTTACCTGAGGTAATATAAATTATATAAGCAATAACATTTAAAAGAAAAATACTAAATATCCTTGACAGATAAAGAAAGAGTATCTTGGGGATGGGTTTCTGTGAATAGTGAGATATTTAGGTAGCTACAAGAATGAGGAAATAATCAAATTACACATAATATAAATATCTATTGGAAATGAAAAAAATCTGCATGATGTATTCTGAAGTTAGCACTAGACATATTCACAAACTAAAATGACACTAAGCATCAGATTCTTAGTAACCAATGAAGGTAACCACCACTTAATCACTACTTTCCTAATTACTACAAAACTCAATTGATGTTGAAATGCTAGGAACTAAGCTATCTTTAACACTCTCACAAAAATCATGCAAGACACTTCACAGCTATTTAAAACATTCTAGTCATTATCAGAGGAAAGAAATCCTGTCCAGTTTTTATGTCTAGATGTTGCAGGAAATTCTTAACTTGTCTTTTCAAAATCACTCCTTTTAATCATATGAATCCCAGGTACTCAATATACAATCTACAGTGATCCACACTACTAGAACTATTAATTTGGCCCATAGACTTTTCTTTCCCTCTCTTTCTAGGACACTGAGTTTTGCCTGCTCCTCATCTGGAATAGCACTCATGACCAAAAAGCAGTTGTTTTCTAGTGCAGGATGGATACATATCCAATCACTTCCAAAAAAAAACCCCCAACCCCAACCCAAAAAAACCAGCAACAACAATCACCATAATATTTCACTCTGACAGTAAGAAAATCAACATCTTAGGCATTTTCAGTCATATGGCATGCTTATTACATGGCCAAAATGCAGGCATCCCCATGCATGTGACTAAAAGTAACCAAAACTCAAAGCACATGCCTGCATTTTAGTTAGGTAATACACCAGTCTGATTATTCTTGGGAAAAGGTCATTAAATACAGCTATAAACAAATGCATCTAAGAAACTGAGTGGGTCACCTCAGCTAGAATGATGGCTACAAGTAGCAGAAATTAACTTCAGCTGTTCCAGAGTCGAGTTCAAAGACATGGTGTCAGACTACAAAGTTAAGTCAAACTTGTAAAGAGAGACATCATCTTTGTTAGATCAAGTTAGAAAAACCATTTAATTTTTTTGTGTGTGAAATGAGAGGAATAGGATTATAGTAATTCCATTACCATAATGAGAGCAGCCCTGCAAAGAAGGACTTGGGAGTACTGGTGGATGAGCCAGCTGGACATGAGCCGGCAATGTGCGCCTGCAGTCCAGAAAGCCAACCGCATCCTGGGCTGCATCAAAAGCAGCGTGGCCAGCAGGTCAAGGGAGAGGATTCTGCCCCTCTACTCCGCTCTCATGAGACTCCACCTGGAGTGCTGGATCTAGCTCTGGAGTCCTCGGTACAGGAAAGACATGGACCTGTTGGAGTGGGTCCAGAGGAGGGCCACAAAAATGATCAGAGGGATGGAGCACCTCTCCTATAAAGACAGGCTGAGAGAGCTGGGGTTGTTCAGCCTGGAGAAGAGAAGGCTCCGGGAAGACCTTATTGCAGCCTTCCAGTACCTAAAGGGGGCCTACAAGAAAGCTGGAGAGGGACTTTTTACAAGGGCATGTAGTGATAGGACAAGGGGTAATGGCTTTAAACTGAAAGAGGTTAGATTTAGATTAGATGTAAGGAAGAAGTTCTTTACTGTGAGGGTGGCGAGGCACTGGAACAGGTTGCCCAGAAAGGTTGTGGATGCCCCATCCCTGGAGATGTTCAAGGCCAGGTTGGATGGGGATCTGAGCAACCTGGTCTAGTCGAAGATGCCCCTGCTTATTGCAGGGGGGGTGGATTAGATGACTTTTACACGTCCCTTCCAACCAAAACTATTCTATGATTCTATAATTCTATGATTTGGTGCAATAAAGAAGATAACTCTCCACTTTTTTTTTTTTTTTTTGCTTTGCTAGGGTTTATCGTTCGATAAATGTGACATTTACAAACAAATAATTTATTATTATTTCTTAGAATATGCCTTCTGATCAGAATCACCTCAAGGTGGAGAAAAGGAGGCTCAGGGGAGACCTTCTCACTCTCTACAACTACCTGAAAGAAGGTTGTAGTGAGGTGGGGATTGGTCTCTTTTCCCAAGTAACAAGTGATGACAAGAGGAAATGGCCTCAAGTTGCACCAGGGGAGGGTTAGATTGGATGTTAGGAAAAATTTCTTCATTGAAAGGCTTGTCAAGCATTGGAACAGGCTGCCCAGGGAAGTGGTTGAGTCACCATCCCTGGAGATATTTAAAAGACACATAGACATGGTGCTTAGGGACATAGTTTAGTGGTGGACTTGGCAGTGTTAGGTTTACAGTTGGACTCGATGATCTCAAAGGTCTTTTCCAACCTAAATGATTCAATGATTCTAAGGTTCCTCAGTATTGCAGGCAAAACTGAATTTTGCCATTCCACAATGGCAAATTATTTTGTTTTATCAGTGGTAACACCTACTTTCTATTCTGCTTGTGGTGGCAAAGCGAGAGGAAGGAAAGGATAAGAAGAGGGGTAGAAAAGTCTGCTGAGCTTTAATGCTCTGGCTATGGAGGTGGTCTAACCTTTCTGGAGGGCTGGGACCTGTTCACAAGGGGTATGGTGAAACAAGAAAGCCCTGGGGCTGGATGAACACAGCATGGACGGTTGGAATGCGGGTGCCTCCAAAATCTAAATGATTTCCTGCATTTTCCCAGTGTTTTCTGTTTTTCCAGCACCCTCCTACAGTATGCCTCCCAGTGGCAGGTAATCCATCTTCCCAGAATCTCTTTCTCCTGTACCCTTCCCTCAGCACAGAACAGGTGCCCCAACATTTCTCAGCAATTTAATTTTCTCACTGCTATAAGGCAGAGTGAGAAACTGGAAGAAAGGATGGCAGTGGCCAACCCAAACACTTCCCTGTTAGGTTAGAATGACTTTTATGCACCTAGAGACAACCCCACCATCAATGAATGTGCTAGATCATAAGCCTCAGTGCACACATAAGAGCAAGTTACTCTAATTTCAAGTAGATGCTATAGAACGCTTTTTCATATTATGAGATAAAATTAAGTAATAAAATAAATTTCAAATAATACAAAAACTGCAATGGGGAAATCTTTACCTAAAGTAAAAAAAAAAACCTTCAAAAATACTTTGAAACTCGTGATGTAAAGATAACCATCTTATGAGGACATACTTCATTTAAAGCTGACAAAATTGAATACATCAGGCAATTTTGCACCTCCTCTGCAAAAAAATTTGTATCAAAAGGTACAAACAATAAATATAATAATGCCCTTTTGCAACAGGAATCTTCTTCTGCTTATAAACTCCTTAGCATGGATGAAAATTTCTGGCAAGCTCTGTTAAGACCTTTGCCTAGAAACCCTCAGACTCTTTCAGATGGGAGATGGCTTGCTGCCAAGTTTCAAAACCTTACCAAGAACACATTATTCACCGAACCTTTTCAATAAAAGACACCAGTGTTCATATGCAGCAAGCACTTGCTATTTACATAACCCTAATGTCACCTTAAGGGTACTTTTTCCATCTATATAATTTCTTTTCTGGGTTACAGATACAAAAAGTAGGAGCTTCAGTTTATATCACGTCCTAAAACCTACGTCTCCAACATGATACCACATCCATGACTTTTAATTTTATTTCAGGTGTGCCATTCAGGACATCAGAAAAGAGAATGCTGTTTAGCATTGTGCTGCTCAGATCTGATTAACTGACTCAATCTTCCTCATACAACAAAGTGAAGAAATAAGAGATTTGCCTTCTTAAATTAATGGATGACTATTTGCCATGTATACAGGAACAAATTTTTTCAGTCAGATTAAGCTGAGCACATCAAGAAAGACTGTACTACTACCAGAAACAGATTTAAATCAACATATTTTACAGCATAAAAAATTATGTAGTAATGTTCCACACCTTTATGCCTAATCGTTATGCAGTGGTAAGGACCTTAGTAGGACCTTAGGGAGGCTAGGAAGTTTATACAGACAGGCATACTAATATACAAAAATATGGATGATTCTATGTAGTTTAAACAGATACTTACAGCTATTTCTGTCTTTCGTGATTTTGTACTTTTGCATCTTTGCAGGAAGATATTTCCTCTGGCTCATCTTTTCAACAATACATAGGCACCTAATGGAAGATCCAGTTACAAGATTATTATCATTACAGGGAAGATTGCATTTGATACAGAATTGTACAGGTTTTTACAGAAGGCAGCCTTGTCTTTAACTGCAGTATGTTGGAACTACTATGTACGTAAACAAAACAAATACATATCATATAAGGATATAAAGGTAGTTGTCAGGTGATATAGTTCCCAAATTCAGGATTACATATATATGCTGATAAATATTAAAAGGACATTAGTGTAACAAAAAAAAAAAAAAAAGAATAGGAAAGTAATGGCATTCAAAACAAATTTTTAAATATTAGAATGGCAATATAAAACCCACAAAAAATCCTGTTTTGCGTGAAATCCAAACCTTGCACCATTATATTGCTGCATGAACTTCACCAGTAAAAACTTTTACAAAGCAGTCTAACTTCATACGCTCAAAATAAAAGTAAAACCTACATGCCTAAGTAGTGCAGAGTAAAATAGTAAATTACACAAATAAAGCATTTTTAAGAAAATTATGTTTTGACTTTCACATGCAGTCCCTCAAAAATTTTAATGAAACCACTATTCTAGTATGTATTAATGTTAAAAGATCAGATTTAGGAAATCGAATTATTGCCCCCTGGTGGTAGATTAAGAATCAGTGCAACCAAAGAAAACGATTCCAGATAAATAAGCAAGTCTTTCATTTTAAGCATTATGTCTTGTACGATTAATGTCTGGAGATATTAAAAAGAATGCACAGCCATTTTCATATGCAATAAGATAACAGTAAATGGGGTATAATTTACATTTTCCTCTACAAGAGTAATAAAGAATGTGGGATAAATTTAACTATCAGCTTTATAAAATGTAAATAAGAACACAATAGAATCAAACTCTTTGATCAACAGAACGCCACAGCCAAAACTCCTGATAGTCCAGTCAGTTACTTCAAAGTCTAATTTTCATTTAAAAGAAAATTAGGCTTTATAATTTTCATTCAAAATCTTCCCGAATCTGAAAAGCCCACATGGGGCTTTTCTTTGCTCAGATATGTCAGCAGTAAAGGACAGAGAAGCACAGGAACAACAGAATTTGATCTTATGACTGGCTAGAACAACAGCATAGTTAAATGTTGATGCAATGTTTTCCACATGGGTTAATACAGAAATTCACGTGTCCTAATCCTCAAATCATGAGTCGTTAGCCTCCCTCCTAATATCTGACTACCCAACCATAATCAAAATCCTACTCAATGATTTTTACACTGGCACACTCCTTACATCACCCCAAACTAAAGTGGCCCAAAACATCTATTCCAAACCATTTTGCTGTTCCAGCTGGAAAAAAACTGCTTTATCAGGTTTATATAACCTGTGATTACAATGGTAATACACATCTTCCAGTTAAGAGTATAACAAAGGGGGAGAAATATTCATTCCTTATGGGACTACATTTATCACCATAGAGTAGTTAGCAAGGATCATGTTGCCCATAGAAAAATGAGCTTTTTTACACATCAGTAATGTGTTACTTCCATGACAGGAAAACCTTTTGCATCTGCAGCAGTCTAAGCTCTTCTTACAATACTGACAAGCAACATTCACGTGACATCTTTAACTGCACAACTCAAGGATTCATGTATCCTGAAACAGACATCATGCCTTTGAGGAGCTGTAACATATTTTTCCCCCCTTTTTTTCTTATAAATTTATCAGACCGTGAGAACAACGCACCTTAGTTCTACACAGCTCTACCAGGACAATTATTACCATGCAAGTAATTGACTGAAAATTGGTTACTATGAAGAAAACTCCATTCTCTATGAAGGCATCTGATGTATCTGTGGTGACACAAGCTACTCCAAAGGCACGTCTAACCTGAAGGCATATGAAACAGCTAGTAAATTAAAATGAATTCAGTATTTTTTTCAAGATAATAGAGTTATTTGACCTGTCCAGTCTGACATATTAGATGAAGTTCTTCACGGCTTTGAATTTCTCATACCAGACTGGCAGTTTTACACAACATCCAATGAAATTCACATTTCTCCAGAGCACCTGCCCTGAGGACGAGGAAGGGAAGTAACTGGAAATTTCACCAAAGGTGTAGGTGGGGAAAGCAAAATAGTTCACAAATTCTTTAAGCAAAAGAACTCCATGACTGACTTACCTATCGTACAATATGGTAGAGGACAGTTAATTGCCATAAAGGGCAATCAATCGACAGATCGGATATCTGACGAGGAGTTGTGTTTTAAAGAAATGATTTTGTCTGACAAACAGGAGTTGCGTACTGAATCGGGAATTTTGAGATTACTGCTGATGCTGACAAATGAGCAAGGCAAGAGTCAGTGCTTGCAAATGGTTATCAGAAGTGTGGAACAAAGGGCAGGAGCAAAGGAGTTGGGATTTGGGAAAGTATCTGGGACATCTTGCTGGGAGGTAAATGGACAGGCTTAGTTAGGACAAGCCACATTCATCGGCTCCTCTCTGGCCCTCGAGTAACATACCTAGTCCTTCACCCACAAACCTCTCATAATTAACCTATTCTTGACATGGGCATGCGATCCTTGTTCTCTGGTGAGTGACATACACAGCTTTGGCCTGCTTATGCTAGCAAGTCGTGAGAGAAGCAGATTATTTGGCAAGAAAGCAATACCAATTATTCTCACACCTATTCACAGGACGCAGCTTGGGCAGGGCGCTCTCTCCTTTCTCATGCTGTACACCGAAGGAAGAAAAACCTGCCTCCTTGCAGTAACCGAAGTGGTGAGACCTTCCTCGTTTTGACCCACTTTAGCCACTGCAATGCTTAAGGGGGCTCCCCTCGCCGGCGGAGGAAGGGGGCGAGCAAATCCTTTTCTCCGCCGCTCCTGGAGGGTGATGAGAGCGGAGGAAACGCCGATCCGGGCGATACCCGGCGAAGTCTCCTTCCTCCCGGCGCTCAGAGGAGAGGACTCCCCTGAAGAGATACCGGCCCGCCGCGCTGAGGGGACGGGCAGGATGGCTGCGCCCCTTCTCCGCGGCCGCTGACAGGCGGGCGGGAAAGCGGGACAGCGGGGGTGGGCGGGGCG
>NW_010972653.1:4793377-4820619 GCF_000737465.1 Haliaeetus leucocephalus
CGGGAGGGCCCCTGCCGCCCCCTCCTCCCGGAGGTGGGGTGGGGATGGCGGCGCCTTCTTCCGACACGGACTCGTAGGCTCGTCGTGAAGGCCACTGAGCGCCCTCCCGCCGCCGCCTCGCCTCAGGGCGGGAGAGGCCTCCCGCCCGCCGCGCTAGGCCGCGGCCGGCCGGCCGGAGGAAGGAGGAGGGGCCGGGCAAGCATGGCCAACCCTGCCAAGTGGGAGCGTCTGAGGCCGCTGCGGCCGGACACGCTGCGTGTGAGTGAGGTACACGGCGGACGGGGAGAGGGCGGGACGGCACCGCGGCGCTTTGCTGCCGCCGCGGGAGGTTTTAAGGAGATTCCCGAAAGCCCTTCCTCTCGGCTGTCCCCGAGCTGGAAAGATGTGGCAGGCCCAGCCAGAGTGGTGCGCCGAGCGGCTCCCTCGCTGCGTTTTGAGCAGGCTGTCCGGGAAAGGAAAACGTCGGGATGTTAGTGATAGTGCAAAGGGATGGTTTTCTTAGCTGTGTTACCTGTAGCCTCTTAATCGAGTTCAATAGGTTGTGGCTGTGTTTAAGAAGAACGCACTACAGCTGTGCGTTCCGTTCGTCTCTGAACACTTGTGATGTTCGGGTAATTTCTTACATGCAGCTTCCACCGCTACTTTTAGTAATGCTATGAGGTAGCTGACAAAAAAACAGGCCTTACTTTTAATTCTGTGAAGCTTCTTAAAAGCGCTTGTTTTTATTAACCTTGATTGCTGGGCTAAATGTTACTTGGCAGTATTGTCTTAAAACCATGAAAAGGTTTACATGAGTTTTTACACTGGTAATTGGAAATTTCTTATTATTGGAGATGATGATTGTAAGAAACAAAGGGTCTTGGGTACAGCTTCTTTATGTAGATGTTTAGATAAGTCAACCAGGGGTGATGCTTTCCTGAATCTGCTTCTCATAAAGAGGGAAGTCAAGGATGTGGTAATCATTAGCAGCCTTGGTTGTAACAGCCGTGGAATAGTGGAGTTCAAGACACTGAGTGTTGTGAGGAAGGCTGGTAGCAGAGTACAGAACCTCGACTTGGGCTTATTCAGGCAACAGGAAGTTGAGATTTTAGGGGAGGCAACTTTGAAATTTGGAGGAGCCAAAGAGGACAGGGGCGTTCCATCCTGATACTCATGACAGCAAGTAAATGTGTTGAGGGATGGGCACAGCTATACTCGCACTCCGGAGAGGGCAAAAAGAACATATGCAGGAGGTGGAAGCAAGGACAGGCTATAAAGCAGAAGGATAAAAAACATGGTCTGGACATGTAGGTATGATGCTAGGAAAGTCAAAGTTCTAGTGTTGAAAGTAGCAGGGAATGTCAAGGGTGACAAGAAGAACTGTTTATTGCTACATTAGTGGTAAAGGGGGTGGGCGGAAATGTGAACCTGCTGCTAAATGGGGCAGGTGATCTAGGAAGAGCGGACACAGATAAGGCTGAAGTACTCTGCCTTCTTGCACGTGTCTTCAGAACTGATGTGCCCTAGGCTTTGTGTCTAAGAGACAGAATTCAAGGAGAGCAAGAATCAGCAATGGAAGAGTGTCAAGTTAGGAATCTCTTGAGAAATCTTAACCCAGACAAGTCTGTAGGACCCACTTGGGGTACATCCTGAGAGAGCTGGCTGACGTCATTTTGAGGTTGCTCTCATGATCTTTGAGAGGTTGTAGAGGTCAGCTACAGCTTCACCAGCCTCACATCAGTCCCTTGGAAAATCATGAAGCAAGTTCTCTTGGAAGCTCTTTCCAGGCACGTGAAGAAGGCACCAATTGGGAATAGCCAACATGACTGTACTTGCAACCTGATCACCTTTGGTGATGGAATGACTAGATCTGTAGATCCAAAGCTTTGGATGTCATCTACGTTAGGTTTAGCAGGACTTTTGAAACAGTCTTCTGCAGCATCCTCCTCTTTGAGTTGGGATGTTACAGATTTTAAACTACTAGATGCATAAAAAAAGCCTGGCTGGATCATCAGGCTCAAAGAGGAGTGGTTAGGGGTTCGTGCTTTACCCAAAAATTGATTGCAGGTGGTGTTCCTCAGGGGTCTATCCTGGGACCTGTCCTGTTGACAGGAGGAGGACATGAGAGGCACCCTCATAATGTTTATGGGTGTGGAAGGTGCTGTAGACAGCTAGGCATGGGCTGGTGGAATGGGTCATCAGACACCTCATAAACTTCCTTCATAAACCAAGGAAGCTGAAAATTCAAGAGGGAAGTCCTGCACCTAGGCCTGTACCCTGCAGTGGTACAGGCTGGGGGACCACCCTGCTGAAAGGATCTGGGTGTCCTGATGGAGACTGGGCTAAACATGCACCAGCACTGTGCCCTGGCATTGAGGCATATGAGGCTGTATTAGCAGGAACATAGCCAGCAAATTGAGGAAAGTGATTCTTCTTTACTTGGCACGTAGTGGGCTGCTTCTGGAATGCTGTGTCCATTTTAGGCCCACCAGTACAGGAGGCTGTTGATAAACTGTGGCGGGAGCTTGTTAAGTAACAGCAGCCCTTCAGTGCTTGCAAGGAAGTTAACAAGAAGCTGGCGCCAGACACTTCACAGCCATGAATGATGGGAGGCTGAAAGGAAATAGCCATGCGTTGAAACAAAAGAAGCAAGAGAGGTTGCAACTTGATGTAAAGTGAAACTTTTTCACTCCCAGGACAGGCAAGCAGTGGAGTGGGATGCCCAGAGAGGTGTAGCCTCCATCCCTTGATATTTTCAAGACCCAATTGGGTAAAGCCTTCAGTAAGCTGCTCTGATCTAATGGCTGTTCCTGTTTGGAGTTGGAGGTTGGACCAGAGACCTTCTCAGGTCTTTTCCAACTGGAATGAATCTGAATTTGAAAATACTCCTTTTGTTAAGTTGGGGTGAGGGTGGAATGAAGTACCTACTTAAGCTCATCGTGTCAGTTTCTTGACGAGAGCAGACTCTGCTGCCAGTCTTGTATTGTAATATGTAATTGCAATGCTGTATAATAGCAGCGTATCTTCTGTATGTGAGCCATTACATGGAATAGCTGAAGCTTGTATTTGTAGAGCTTATACAGGTATCCGTTTGTGTTGTGACCGTTGCCTGAGCATTAGGGAGTTCAGTGGTGTTTCCTGCTTTCCAAGACAGAGGGAGATGTGCTGACATTAAGGGCTAAAAATTCTGACAGGAATCAGTGAGCATGTATACCTTCTATCCAGTGACACTCCTTCACAGTAATATCTGTTGAGTTGTCAGCATTCTGATGGCTGTAGCATCTAGAGTTGATTTGGGGATTTCTTCTGGAGAAGCTTCCTGTGTAGATAGCATTTTATGTCAGTTGTTGGTTTTTTTTTTTCCCAGCCACCAATGATCAACCTGAACGTGGATGATGACGTACAGTTTGTGAGAAGTAAGTTGCTGTGTTCTGTGTATGAAGATTATTCTTAAAGTACTTAATGCTTTTTTACAATGCTGAGTACATGCTGTAAACAAATGAGAAATTGTTATGTATCCAATATAGGCAGAACAGGAGGAATGCTGCACACTAAATGAAACAACAGATACAAAGCAACACATTCTTCATAGTTTTTCCTCTTTAAATCCGCTGCAAGTATACCTTCCCACTGCTATAAAGAAAATCATGTACAGGAAAAGTGAGTTAGAGAAAACTAGAACATTGTGCTGGCAAACATTGATTTTCAACTGGTATTAACAAATGTAAATACAAGCTTGAGTGAATTTGCTTTTTTTTGTTGTTGTTTTTTTCTCACCAATTGGATAGCCTCACACATCTCATGGTAACACAGTCCAAAACAGAGTTGTTGAACCTGTCGCTTCATGTTAAAAAGTGCACAGTCTTGCAGCCATAGAATAGGTGTGTGTCCTGGGTTCAGTTGGGATAGAGTTAATCTTCACAGGAATCTGGGAGGGGGTACAGCCAAGACAGCTACCCTGAACTAGCCATGGGGATATTCCATACCATGTGCCGTCATGCTCAGTATATAAATGGGGAGGGGGCTGGGGGGAGGCTCTCTTTCTCTGTGGGAAGTGGTGGAGTGTCAGGTTCCAGGTGGTGAGCAGTTGCACTGTGCATCACTCGTTTTGTATATTGTTTTATTAGTACCGTTGTTGTTGTAACTTCTGTGTTGTCCCAGTAAACTGTCCTTATCTCAACCCATGAGGTTCCTTCTCCCCCCCCCCTTCCTCCTTTCTGATTCTCCTCCCCATCCCACCAGAGGGGAGCGGAGAGGAGTGAGGAGCGGCTCCGTGGTGCTTTGTTACCGGCTGGGCTGAAACCATGACAGTCCTTTTTGGCACCCAACGTAGGGCACGATTATTTCCTCCCCCCAGCCCGCTCCCCATTTATATACTGAGCATGATGTCATATGGTATGGAATATCCCCTTGGCTAGTTCAGGTCAGCTGTTCTGGCTGTACCCCCTCCCAGATTCCTGTGAAAATTAACTCTATCCCAACTGAACCCAGGACATTATGATATACTATGAGTAAAAGTGCATGTTTCATTCATCTTGGGAGGAATACTGAAGCTTGAAGTAGAGTGTTTTCTAGGGAAGTTTCCTTGCACATGCACCCATGCACGTGAACACACATACACACACGTTCCCTTGAGGCATTAAACTGGAATGCTACTCAGTGACACAGTTTGAGATATGAAATACCTGGTTGCTTTGCAGGAGAAAAGACAAGTAACAGCAGGATTTGACAGTCTTTCATTGACTCTATAGCATCAGATGAGTGCACGTGTACCACATCTTTTTTGTGCCTCAAAAATACATGCTTTTTTATGCTTTATGCATACATAAATAACAATCTAAAGTTAAACAAGCTGTTCATCAGTAACTTTTCTGCTGTTTCTGTGAATATGTTGGTAATGGATACACATAGCACAGGCATCTCTCTTAAACTTATGGTGTCCTGGTAACTGTAGATCTTTGTTGCATTAGTAAATTCAACAATGGCATGACCAATTTGTTTGCCCTGAGGCCGTATAGTACAACCAGAGTTTGTCCATATATTAAGGTCTTGTACTCCAGAACAGATTGGTCATGTCCAGACTGAAGCAGTCCCTGAAACCAAGCTAAGTCCTGAACCATGCCTGAATGTTATTTGGGAGATCTACTGGTTAATCTGGGTGTGAAAAAAACATTTTAACAGTGTCATGGAGCAGATGATAGAGCTGCAGTTCTCTGGCAGTGCCCTGACACTATCTATAGTTAACCGAAGGTTTCATTGGTATTCATTCAGTAGTCTGAGCTCATGTCCTACAGAATGTAGTTACACAACTATTAATATCCGTACTAGCAGTCTGAAGTCACGAATGTTGAAAGCATGAAGGTGCATGCTTGCTATTTAGATGCAATCATTGCAAACAAATGAAGGTATATGTAGTTAATAGACTTTATATGATGCCATTTTAATGTCAGTGTTAATTGCAGTGCTTCGAGACTTTTATCTTCATTGTTACTTCATCACTTTTTTTTTTTAGGAACATTTCATACTTTTGTAGTAGTTTACCCTAAATATTCTATCAAAACTTTACAGGAACTCTGAAACTCAAAAAGCCTCGATTTGATGCATCCTTGGTTTATTTGACACGAAAATTCATGGATCTTGTCAAAACAGCTCCAGACGGTGTCCTTGATTTAAATGAAGTAGCAACAACACTTGGAGTACGAAAACGAAGAGTGTATGACATCACGAATGTGTTGGATGGAATCCACTTAATTCAGAAAAGATCTAAGAATCTTATCCAGTGGGTGTGAGTTGGCTTTGAAACTTCTAATTTCTGAAACAATAAAACCCAACAATGTTGAGTAATGTTTATAACTTTGAGAGTATTTTTAAGCATATTGAATTACTTTTAATAGGTAAAAATATTTTAAGTTCTTCTGTATCCTTAGGCTATCTGAATTACTATATTAACAAGTATCAAGTGAAAAGCAGAATGAATTGTATTTCAGCAAAGGATGCTAGAGTTCCTCGTTGTTTTCTATTAGTATACTTTGTGTTCAATAAACAGGCTTTTATTTATATAAACTTACTAGACAACTTTCATACTCTTCTAGAGGTTCTAATCTTGACCAAGTTGTTGGAAAAGCACCAGAGCAGCAAAACCTTAAAGATGAACTTTCTGACTTGTCAGCCATGGAAGAAGCTCTGGATGAATTAATCAAGGATTGTGCTCATCAGTTATTTGAACTAACAGATGACAAAGAAAATGCAAAATATCCTTTTAGCTCTTGCATTGCTTTAACGTGTGGTTTTGGTTGCAAGTACTGAGGTATTTAGTCATAGGTGTGGGCTAATACCACAGGTATGCAGTAATACTTGATAATGAGTTTTCTAATAGGAGACTTTTTGGTTATTCTACATTAGAGTATACTAGTCATGTGCCCTGCTTTGCAGTATCATGCACGATCTAGCCTGTTCTCAGGGGAGTGCTACTTGTGTGACCTTTCTGCTGCAGAAGAATGGAAGTGTGGCAATAGTCTTACTACCCTGACTATCACCGTGTTCTCTCCATTATAGAGTAAAGTTGTCTCAGGGGCAGGTCTCAACCTACCAGTGAGGTTGAGTTGCTTAGTATGATGAGAAAGAGGACCCAAAACAGAGTCCCAGTGGCATGTTGCCAAGAAGGTATAATGGTATGTTGGTTGTGTCCTAATACTGTTCTGTCTTTTGAGAGAGGTTCCAATGCAGTCTTGTTTTTCAGATGAGTTTTGATAATAGAAAAGGGATTTCTATTAATATGACATAAACATTGGATTTTGGCTTTGGTTTGCAATAAAATATTACTTAGCTTCCTTGTCCGGCAGAATGTTAAGGTCTGTGCTCAAATGAAGTGTGCCCATTTTCTGTATGATATCAGGAAAACTCTTCATTACACCTTACCTGTTCTGGTTAAGAAAATAGTTCTATAGTTTTCCAGGAAAATATTTATATGCATAGTTATTACAAAACAAAGAAGTAGTTTCTCCAAGGCAGTCCTCCCTTGGCTTTCTAGACTTAGAACAGCATCTGTGAAAACTTTGTCAGATGTGTTTGGTTTTTTTAATATTGAATATCTATTTTTTTAAAAGCTTTTTCCATCCTAGAAATAAAGAAAAAAGGTTTTCCACTTATTAGCGAATACTTAATTTTACAAAGCTAGTATTAAAGTAACCTTGGCTGAACTATTTAACAGTTTTCTTAAGTTGGTATTGTGGTTCAGTATATCTTAACATCATACTCTTTACTTCTGCCTATTGGCAAATTACTTTACAGAATCCTTGACCAATGTATACACTAGCTTATGTGACATGTCAAGATATCTGTAGCATTCGGGCATTTCAAGAACAGATTGTGATTGCAATCAAAGCTCCAGAGGAAACCAAATTGGAAATACCAATTCCTAAAGAAGTAAGTTTTATACATTTCTCTCTTAGGGGGACAAAAGGTCTCAAGTTTGATGTTTGCAGCAGCAATCAGTAATTGAATTCCAGTTTCTTTGTCATGTGTAGCAAATATTGGTACTTTATTGTTCTTGTGTTCTGTTATAAAATGCTGTAGAGATAATAGTCTAAGAAACTTAAGTTCAGTATTTTTCTGTTTAGCTAAATTATTAAACAGTAAACCTGTCTGAGCTTTAGTTACTTTGTTTTGCTAGAGAGAATGGAACAGCTGTAATAAATGTTACTTATTTCCCCTATCAGTTTGTTCGATAATTTACTAGGATAATGAAACTCTCAAAGAGCTGTACAAAATCTACAAAAACTGTAAGTCTAACCAAACAAAGCAATAGGCGTGATTTGATAATGATCTTGACAGCATGTAAATGCTGTCTCGCTGCTTAATGAGTAGATGGATATTGTTACTCTGATATTAAAGTACGAAATGCACGGTGTGGTTCACAAAACATTTTGGCACTCTAGTCATTCACATCAAGATGGATTTTTCATGGAGGTGGGGGGCTCTGCCCTGCCCTCACCTCATGGTACAACACGCATCCTCCCATTCAGGTCATACAGAGGAGCCATAACTTTGCCCTCTGCACACAGTCACACTGCACCTGCATTGGGGCCTGTATACTGGGAACCCACTGCTTAAAGTAGTGCTGTGAAAGAGGGGAAATACTGGAAGTAAGCTTAAGATAACAAGTTAAGCTGTAATTCTGTTTTCCTTTTGCATGTGCATTTTTTGTAATGTTCTTAATTGCATAGTCATCAAATTTGCCTTGCTATGTGTGCAGAAAGGGAGGTGGTATCCTAGGAAAAGAAGATGTGAATCAATAGAACCAGAAGACTTTAGATCCGCTGTATAGATCTCCAGTGGTTTCACTGGTAAAAAGAGCTGGCTCTCATCCTGTGGAGATGAAAAAGATAACATTTCAGAGGCTTCCTGAAGCAAAAGAAGGCAGGATTTAAAAGCCTGTATTTTAGAGAGAACAGAATCTTCTGTCCATTGTCCATTAAATTTGATTTGCTCTGTGCCTTGCAATGTGATGTCTGCTGAAGCAAAGCAGTAAAAGTAATACGATGTAGTTGCTTTGCTATATTATTAAAGCTGCTATGTGCTCTGAATTGTTTTCTGATCCATGGCATTCACTTGTCAAGTTTTAAATTTTGTTACTTTTCCTAAACGTATAGTAAATCTTTGTCACATATCTAAAGGTTAGTAAAAAGACTAAACAAAGATTCATTAAGTGCATGTTCATCAAAAATGAAATCTTGTTAGCTTAATGGTGCTTAATAATCGGCCTACAAATCTATGTAATAGTCATAATTTACGTAGAACTAGTAACACAATTTTAAATAGTTATGTCATTCCTGTATTTGTTCTGTTCTTAATCTATTGGCTTTAAAATACATGCAAAAATAGATAACTGTGTAAGGTGTGTAAGATTGTTCTTTGGTTTATATGCAAGTCACTGTTTTATAGGATTGCATAGAAGTACATGTGAAGAGCACGAAAGGACCCATTGATGTGTATCTATGTGAGGTGCAACAAGAGAAGCCAGGTGCCAAAACTTTTGAAGATCTGGATACTGTCACTTCTGAAACTGAGCCATCAGTTACTCCTGATGAAGGTAATTTCTTCCATTTACATTTTTATCCCCATGTAATTTTTTTTTAAGTCGGTCATACCATTCTGGTAAAGTTGAAAATTGTACTGTACAAGTATAATTTTCAGGGCATAGTTTGTGGGCCAGGATGTGTGGGAGTATAGGAAACGCCTGAAAGAGAAATCTGTGCTGTTGTGTTACCTCACAACAGCAGGAGGTCAGAGAGTCAGGCATGTGCACACACAGCAAGGCACTCTTGTTCCCTGACCCTTTCCTTCCTTTGCTCGTTACTGGTTTCCTGTCAGCGCTGCACTCTGCAGATGGAACAATGTGTGTCAGTTCTCAGCTGCCTCACTCCAGAGTCCAGCAGCTCAGCTGAAATAGTTGTCATTAGAGTTAAGATGCTGTTTCAAACAAGAGAGTGTGCTGCTCTGGCTCATTAATGCCCTGTCTAAGGGAGGGCAGGCGGAAGGGGGAATGTAGTTTTTGATCTCCTAAAACAAGATTGGCTGGAATAGAGTTTCTCAAGAGCCCCAATGCTGCAGGATGTTGTGGTTCAAAAATAAATGTGGCGGGAATTGCGGTAGCTCAGAACACAAAAGATAAATTATTTTTAGCAGTGCTGCTTTATAGTTGAGGGGAAGAGTTTTTTTAATCTCAGGCAATTTTTTACTTTATTTTGCTTGCAAAATGACTCAGTTATATTTCCTACAATGACAGTAATCGTATTCCTTTTTTTACTTTGCTTTCAAAGTGAGATCTCCGGAGGAAGAAAAAAAACAAACCACCTGAGGTGACAGATTAATTGCAATTCAAAAATCTAATACAGAATGTAAATATCTGTGTTATAGAGCTTTTCTGAAGCTGCTTGGATCTGCAAACTTACTAACCTGAAATACTCCAAAGTGTTTTAAATTTAAAACAGCAGTGGGTTGGTTGAGTGCTTTCACAGAATTGCTTATCTTCCCAAGTCAAAAGATGACAGTTCCTACATTTGCTTTTAGGAGCTTTGTTTTCATAATTGCATGTGATCTACAGAGCTTTGGGAAAATGGTAATTTTTAGCTTATGAAATAATTTTAATTGACAGAAAACATAGGCAATTAATTACTTCTAAAAATGAAGATTTGAAAACTATTTCTGGAATAATCCACAATCCTTATGAGAATGTATATAATAAAGAAATGCACTTTTCAGTTCTGAGGCTGCACTACTACTAAGCAGGATTGTCAGATACGAGTCTAACAAAGAACTGGTGTGTCAGAAGCCTTCACTATAAAGAACAAGATGTAAATGTCACGAGAGTTATGCCTTATACTGTGTAGATGCTGTTTGCATTGTTTGCATCCAGCTCTGCATTAACTATGGTATCAACACTGAAGTTAAATAATTTGAGCTTTTTGTATATATCTGTACCATGTCTAGGTAGTTACTGATTTATTGAGATGGTTTGCATTTCTGCCTTTGTACAGCAAAGAAATAAAATAAGCTTATAAAAATATTCAGTAGTCTTAGTCAGTCTAATGAACCATGTTGGGTTGTCTTTGTTGGAATTCACTGGGTAGCTACAAACATTAAAACTGATGTGAAAATTTTAAATCTGTTACACGTGGTGCTGGCAGCTAGCAGTTAGATCTGATTCTTGTGATGCCACAATACCGTAGCAATTTTCAGAAGAAACATTATGATCAATTACTACTTAAATTGGTCCCTTCCAGTTTCTAGAGTTTACATACAGCATAGCTTTAGCCTAGTACCATGATGTCTTTTTGGCTCTAGCTTGCAAAAATACGTAAAATACTTTAGAACTACATCTGTATTCATCTGTCTTTAGTATCTGTAAAATGAAGCTTCAGAATTTTGGTACTGGGTTTTCTAAGTTAATTAACTGTCACCATACAAACGTCATACTTGGGCTCACTTCACTCCAGTATGGAAAAGTGTACTTAATAGTTTTCTGTGTGGGGAGGGGTGGGTGGGTTGGTTGGTTGGTTTTTAAATTAGAACTCAATCACACAGTATCAACGACTATCTGTCTACTCACAAGTGTGAACAACAAAGCTAATAAACACCTGAATGTTTTAACCAGCAACTCTACAGCTATTTTAGACAGATGCTGTGAAGGTAGATGCCCTATATTCTACTAATTAATACAAATAAGGTAGGGCATTTGACACTGAAGAGCTTAAATGTACCTAAATAGAGATTGGGAGTTAATCCAGTTTTCTACAAGGTTCACTAGTTCTGCAAATGCATAGTATTCTACTATGCAAATTGGGAAATACACCGAGTGCAAGCTTGTGTCAGAAAGTAATCTTGACTTCTTGTGTACATGCTGCCAACTTCCAGCTCCAGAATATAGGACTTCAGTGTTGGATACTATTTTTCTGTATCTCTATAAAATGCAAGCTGCAGGCTGAGCTGTTACAATAATAAATAAAAGCAAAGTGAAGGAACACTTCATACGTAGATCACAGTAAAAATGGGGAAGGTGCTTCTCCAATGAAGTTGGGGGCAGCGGTTAAAATTAAGAAATCATCTTTTTGCACAGAAAGGTTGTCCTTTTCCTTTAGCGGCTGGCTTCTTTCTGGATGGCAAACTTGCTATTTGATTTTTTTTTTTACACTGCTGTTCTGTTTTGGTGGGGAGAGAGGTCTGTGCCTAAGAGAAGTATTGACCCCCCTACACTGTTTCAACAACTTGGGATAACGTTTGCTGGGAAACGTGTAAAAAATTTCCAAGCACCAACAACTAATCCTGAATGCTATGTATGTGTTAGGGTGGGATTTGTTATGTTATGATACAGTGTTTTGAACTGTGGAGTAAGGAAGTACACTTTTACAAAATAATCATCTTCTAAATGTTAAGTAAGTCTGTCTTCAAAAGCAGAACATACTTTTTTTAATTGAAACATTAGGATTTTTCACTTTGAACAGATCTCTAGTGATTCTGTTTTTCCTTCTTTGTGTGGGTTTTCTAGCTGTAGAATTCATTTTTTAACTTCAAGCTACACAATTATCACAGTGAAATGGGAGAAGCTGTAATATGATAGTTTATAATTATTTACTTACATACATACATTGTTTTAATAGTGCACCTTCAGTGGAACAAATGGACTTTTGAAGTTGAAATCACTTTGTTGTTACTACTTGGATATGTACAGTATTATCCAATTGCAATACTGGAAGACAGTGTACTGTGTAAGATCAGTATGCGAACTAGCTGAAAAGATTAGACTTGAACTTGAGGAAAAGTTCTGAGCGATGCTGAACTTAAATACAAGTTACAAGCTCACTTAAAAAGTAAATGTGATAGGACCTTACTCTGAATTTGTATAAAGGTTATTAAGATTAAAGTATTTTTGTTGAGTCCATATCTGTCCATTTTCACCGTATTTGTATGTGTAAGCACTTCCCTTGGCTATTTGAAGACTATGCCTGTAATAAATTAAAAAGCTCTAATAACATTTTTGTCTTTCCTTCAATAAGAATGGCTGAGCATCTAAATGCATTAATCAGCAATAGCAACAGCCAGGATCTGTAATTATAAAATGGCCTGGTTTTGCTGACTCTGTAACTGGAACAAACGCTGCTGGCTGCCAGTTCGGCCCTTATTTGGTATGGGCAATTACTTGTCAGAGTTTTCAGATGTGAATTGCAGTTTTTAAATAATGTGATTTGTAAAGAAGATTCCTTTAAATTATTATCTTTTGGAAAGCACTTAAAAGACAGCAGATTCCTTCATTTTGAGTAATCTTTTTGTTTTGTGCGAAGAGCCTCATTTATAAGCATAATTAAATTACACTGATTTCAAAAGTCACTTTAGCTGTTGTAATTTTCAGTGGTGAAATTAGCTTGCTTGCTAGATAATCAGCTAGTCCCGAGTAGCTGGAGCTGACTGCAAGCTTTAAACCTTTATGTGTTCTGTGATCTTGGTGTATAGGCTGGCTCTGGCACCATGCTGGGACTTAAGTCACTGCTGAAGTGTTTATCCAGAGCAGGAATCTGCTATTTTCAGTTCCACTTCTGATCTGCCAGCGGTAATTGGAGGCTAAAATCGCATAAATTATACTTGGTTCTGTACAGTTTATATAAAACTACATGAGGCTTCTCACATAGATGTTTACTGAAGGATTGGGATACTTGTTTGTAAAAAAACATAGTATATGTTCAGAAGGAAATCTTCATGATGCTTGGAGAGAGAGAGACAAGCCTGGTTCTCTCCATGTATCTCACACGTGGTTCCTTCCCTTCCTTCCATCCCATTCCAGCCTGATGGTGGGCTGTCTAAGGGCCGGTAGCTCTGCTGTCTGGATACCCGCAGCATACACACCGGCTTACAGTAGCTTCTCACAAGGTGATCTGTGAAGGAGGTAGTGTTTGTAACCACCCCTGGAAGAAGTGATGGGGCTACGGGGGATGATCCTAGAAGTTGTAACAGCAAATTCAAAAGATACAAGCACAGGACATTGTTAGTCTTTTATTGACTTTTGTTAGGCCTCCAACATTTCATAGCATCCTTCTTCAAAAGGAAGACTTAGCACTTCAAATGAAAACTTCAGGAATCTAAAAATCTGCAAGAAGCTATTGAAGTTCCTGGAACAGTTTTGCTTTCAGTCTTTTGTAGATTCTGCACAGATCTGCTTTTAGATAATGCAATATTCTTTTCCAGACAGACAACCAATTTTGGTGGTACAGCTGTCATTTTCTAAGGAACTTGGTTTTTTTCTTTTCCATCTATAATCATAAAAACATCACATGCAGGTTAGAGCAGTAGTTGTTGCTTCTCTAACATGCAGCCAAAGCGCGTGTCATGAAAAATGAAACAAAAATTGATAGCTTTTCTTGCAAATTAGGAAGGTGTCTGATCAGATATAAAGTTTCAGCAAGCTCAGAAAGGGAAAACCTGTTTCTATATATATTTTAATTACAAGGCATACAAATTCTTAAGAGGCTTGCTGGCTCCTAAATCTAGGATAGCATTTGTGTGCACAAACCATGACCTCAACATTAGAAGAGTTCATTTCCAAATGCGAAAATAAAAGTTATCTGTCAGAAGAGAAGTTCAAAGTCCAGTAAAAGCATTTCAGAATTTATTTGGATAATAAAGTTTTAAAGGGGATTGTAAATCAGAGATGGGCCCAGACCTTTAAGTGCAAGTTAAGAAGCAAGTACCTGCAAACTTGAAGAGTAAAACAAGGTCAATAGGCCCCATGTTTATTGTACCAGTCATTAACAGTAAAGGTTGAAGCTAGATACAGACTTCTCTAAAGATCAAGATCTCTGGCTGAGATTTAGCGTGACCAAAATATTTGTGAGACAGCTGGGATTCAAACAGAATAACTCTGGATCTGGAAACATCAGCAAAGAGAGAATTTCCCTCATTATTTGCAGTGGTAGCTATTTGTAGGCAGGTACCTACCTCTATATTTTCTTCACAAGCACACAAAAAGAAATTCTTGAAAGTGGGTACCTGTATGAAACATACCCTACTAAATAGCGCAAGTGGTAAAATTTTAGCATGGCATCTGGAAGGAGGGAAGGCGTTAATCTGATTTTGAAAAGGCAGACACACAGTGTCCCTAAGGCTGTTACTGGTAAGAGCCACCTTTCTGCAAACTGTGATGAGACTTGACTTCTGACGTTCTCATCTGCTAGGTTGTACCCTGCCTGTGCTCTTGTTCAGAAGTGTCCAGAAAATAAATTGTATGTGGAATGAACAAATGAATGAATGAACGAATGAATGAACTCCCATTTTCCCCTGGTGAGACTCATGAACATTCAGACCATTTCTTCCTGACCATACAGCAGCTATGAAAGTACTCTGTGTAACACCGGACACTCTGCTGATAGCTGGGGTCTCAAGGATCAAACCAAGCTTCCCCAAAGTTAGTTGTGACCTCTCCATGATCCCTAAAGCACCTACAAAACCAGGACAATATCCATATGCTGCCTCCATCCCTTACACTAAAGCAGGTTGCACAGAATTTGTAGTTGGGAGCAGAGAACCAAGATTTACTTGGTAATGCTACTCCCCACAAACTGTGAAGGAATCTTTTTACCAAGCAATGTTCTCATCACCAGTGCCGGTAATACTTTAGTTTTGTGTAGGAAACAATTTCTTTTGGCAAAAATCCCCCTGGTGTTGGGAGACAGATTCAACCTTAACTGCCCAGCAATGTGCGCAAGGCCTTCAAACTGGTGAGAAGCTATTGGAGATGATGATTTCTGTCCTTATTCAGCTGCAGAGAAAACAAACACCTTTGAAATGATGCAAAATGATCCCATCCTGGGACAACAGTCACAAGGGAAATAGAGAGATCTGCCTCAAGAACTGCAACATCAATTCTTCCTGTGATTTGAGGTTTGAAAATAAAAGCAAAATACTGTGAAACATCAGCGTTGCCTTTCTTTTGAGATCAAACAAGTCTTAATTGCAGATTTTTCTTGGAGAACTGAATAAAGGGATAAATACAAATGTCAGTCTTTCAACTGCCAAAGTTGACACATCAGTTGGCAGTCTCGATGCACAAATCAGTGGTTTTGATTTGTTTGGAAAGTATCAAAAACACTGACAGCCCTGGGCCAGTGAATAGCACAAAAGGAAAATATGGATTACTGCATATTTATTGATTAATTATGTGTTTCTCCCAGTCTGAAAGACTCTAGACTGTATTAAAAATTCACTGCAGATCAAAGCTCAGGAAACTTACATCCTTTCAAAAAGGAATTAAATTTGTGACATTAGATGATCACTTCATAGAGTCTTAAAAACAAGTATCTTCCAAATGAAAATATCTTCTATTCCCAATTGTAAAATACTGTTCCTTTATACATGGAGAAAATACAGACTGTTATAATCTGGAGAGAAGGGGTTGGAAGGCTGTCCAGATATTGTCTGTATGCTGTGTATGTCTCGGAGGATCTGTTGCCTAGAAATGAAAACAAGACAACAATAATTGTTTACATAGATGTTGCCTGAAAACTTCTCAGGCATTTATGCTCCTGCTGCTGGCTTTATGCCAATGGACCATTCCTTAAATTGAAAAATGGGAGCTATTTTTAGGGGGTAAGGAGGGAAGTCTGCAAGATGGTGTTTATGATTTGGAGAGAAAATGATACGGCTGTAAAGGGAAAAAAAATCCTTCCAATGTCACTGAAGAATTTTTTTATCATCTTTGAAATCAAAACCTGATCAGGATGGTGTCTGTTCATTCAATTAATTGCTTCTGATCAGTTTAACAAAATTGATGTTCAGCTAGAAGTAGTCATTCAGCCGTGTGCTTTATTGACAGCGAACCGGTGGCTTTGAAATAGGCACGAGTAAGCTGAATAAATTATACTTCGAGGTAAACTGTTACACTTCCATATTTTGTATAGGGAATTCTCGGTTTAAAAGTAACCATGGATTCACAATGGTAATACTGGTAGTACAGACAAATTACTGAGATACAGAACTATGATTATCAGAAGGAGGAGATTTGAGGTTTCCATTTCCGTAACAGAGAGAATCTCGGTGTGGGCTGTCCTCTAAGGACAGTTTTACTTACATATAAAGCCATATATCCTTTCAGCACCACATCACACTGCTATCAGGTGGCTTGCTGCCTCTGGAGAAATCATTCCTCTGTGCTGTGCCCATTTGCAAAAAGGGGGTGACTGCCTTGATCTCCTTTGCAAACTCCTATCAGTTCTGCTCTGCAGTGACTCCCAAGAGCGTACCAGCTTCCCCAGCACCCTCCATAGGACGCTTGGCCAGCACCAACAAGGTCAGTCCTTGGACTTGCTGCTGCGCTTTATGAAGCAATCACGGTGGGTGCCAGGACCTCCCAGGTGCTCTAGAAGAGCGTTCTCCCTGAAGATGGCACCAGAAAACTCTCTGCTATCTTGAAAGATGCTGCCCCACGGCTTAATGATGCTCTCGGTATTTACTGCATGTCCTTTAACAAATTAAATGGCAAAATAAATTCAATGTTCCAAACACATAATCAAAATTAGCATCTTATTGTCAATTTCAGTTGAGAAGCCAAAGTGTACAAATGTACAAATAAATGTTCCTTGTGTTTATTTTACATATACTGAGGATTTTTTTCCTTTGGCATCCGATCAGTCTTGTATTATGGGATGGGAAAATCTGAAACATCTGATTAATATTCAGTAGAACTCACTTTTTTTTTTGTACAATGACAAAATCATTCCCTCTCTAGGTTAAATAATCTGACATTCCAAAAAGCTTAGAGGTAGGACTAACCCCTTCCTCACCCCTTTTTCATCTCCCAGTACATCTTTTTTACAGTGGCCAGAGAGGACCTGCAATGGGTACATCCTTCCAGCATCGTGGCTTGTGTGAAATAAACACTCTAAACAGCCCAAACTGGTGCCGAGTTTCCAGGGTAATTTTGGTGAAAGGGAAAAAAGGGAGAAATTACCTGCCATTCCTTACCCACTTACATCAGACAGGTCCCGAGCCGCACAGTGCGCCAAGACCCAGCTCCACCGAGGAGCACCTTGGCTCACGGGCCCGCATCCCTGCGGGTCCCGGGGAGGTCCGGAGCTGCCCACTGCCTTCCCAGAGCCTGCGGGGCCACTAGAGGAGTGTCTGCCGCCAGCCTGCCGCCGGCCTCGGGCTCCCTGACCACCGCTTCACCTTTCCCACCCGTTGCAAATTCCACGCAGCATCAAACCATAACTGAAAATGCCGTAAAGAATGTGTCGGGGGGCTGCTTGCCGTGGCTGAGGGAAAGCATTTGGAAACTACCTATCTGAGAAGATGCGACGCGACCCCGGTGCGCCGCAAGGTCCGAGTGAGCTGATTGGAAATCTTCTGGGTGAACAGTTTTCCATGATCAAATTCCAATTTGGCGGAAAGCAAAGGCCTTCCCCCCAGATCACTCGCTGCCACTTTCCTTTCAGCACATCAGGCAGGGTCCACCCAAGTCTTTTTGACAGCCCAAGTTCAAAGGGCTTCCAGGTTTTGGAAGATCGAGGGTCTGGGCTGTGGCAGTACGAGCCAACCGACTCTGTGGGCTATGCAGCTGCCTCCCTGCGATACTGGTCGTGGGGGAATCTTGGACAGCTGCTTGGAAAATTCTGAGAACCCCAAATTTTGTTCCTTTCTGTAGTGAAATCTCTCTTCATGCTGTCGCTCTGCAGTCAGTGTCGCATCCAGCACTTGGTTCAGAGCCGGAATTCTGTTTTACTGCAACATCTCCTACATTTTTATCAACTACAGCTAGATACATCCTTTTATTTGTTTGTTTCCTATGGTTTAGCTTGTATCTTGTGGCATGGCATAAACTATTTAAACTATCAACAAGTTAGCAGTATACTTAGTGACAAAAGTACTTTTTTTTTTATTTTTTTATTAGTTCTAAATTAGTTGACTAGAAAAGGATGAATATTTACTAGTGAAGAGTACCCCCACACACACAAGGGCTGACTGTTGGAACTGACAGGACAAAAGGGGCTGCAAAGAGAGGAAAAAATTGGTGAGCTGAAGAAATAAGCATTAGTTGTAAGTGATAATAGGTCTCATGCACCCCAGAACAGCATAATCAATAAGCCCTAAGTCATTACCCTGGCTGAGTAGATGGGTTGAACTCTTATGCTTAAAAAAAGATAAAAATGTGTTTTAATTTAGTTGGAAAAGAAGCACCATAGATTTTAAAAGTGGTAATAGAGTTGGGTGATTTATTTATTTATTTTAATAGTTAATTCCCTGGAAAATGTGGTTTCAGTCATGTCTAAACTATTTGCTTCAAATTTGCTGAATAGTTTTGGCTGAAAAAAAAACAAAGGAGGGGATAAACTCTGTTGGAGGAAAGTCCTCAATTACCCAACAGCTCAATGATCAGAGCGTTTACTTAGGTAGCAGGGACCCCTTAGCAGAGGCTGTTTTGAGGCAGGCTACGCTCAGTCCTTCCTGTTACCACTTTGATTTTGTCCAGATGGAGAGGGATGGGGACACACCTCCCAAGGGAGCATGCTGGTTCCCAGGGTGGGAAGCCATGATTCTCATGCTCCTCCTCGCTGACCCAATGAACTCGGTGCCTTTGTGCAGGGCAACAGCTTCAACACGAGGAAGAATTTCCCCTTTCTCCCACTTCAGGCATCCCCAGTCCTTTGACAGCTTTCTAAGAAGTAGAATTCTGCTTCACATTCCCTAGGACAAAAGTAGGACTTCCTTATCCTAAGTATCTCCATACTATGAGATTAAAAAAAGAGACCGTCTCTCTTCTTTCAATCATCTAGAGCAAATATTCTACATCAGATCAAACAGAACATTTAATAGTCCACATAAAGAAATACCTTCAGGTTATTTCCTTTCAGCAAGGAAAACCAGCCAGTTTGGTTACATCCAAAATGTGCTGGTTTTTATTATATTCACTGTGGGTTTTGAACAAAAATGCAACCTCCATAAAGTCTTTAGCTGGTCATGAAATATTTTGGTTTCACTTTCATCCAGGCTGCACTACACTTCTTACAAACCATTGTCTGCAGCCACACAAACAAAGAACTGAGAACAACGTTCAGGGCTCCTGACTCCAGTCCCTACGATGCCAGTCACCACATTGTACAGCCCTTTCAAAATGCACTGATCATGCTGCAGGTAGTTATTTTCTTGCTGCCTTTACCTGGATGAAGGTTGTACCAAAACCCCATCATTTATAGCTAGAAACTTTCTTATTTCCCATCTAAGCTTATTCGTGGCCAGTTTACATATGTATTTCTTCTGCCAGCATTGTTCTGTAACGTACAGAGCTCTGAGTATCCTTGGTGTTGACTTCTTTGGTGTATCTACAGACACCACCATATTCTCAGTCACCACTCTGCTGGACCTAGCAAATTGAGTTAATTCATATAAAACAGGCTGCCTTGTTCCTTTATCCCTGCCCAATTCCCAATTTCAGTTCCTCTCCTTCAATACAGGTGAATGGAACTGTTTATGTCCCAGCAGTGTTTTTACTTGATCTTGATCTTGCCCTTACGCTATCTTACTTGAGTATCTTTCTTTGTTAACTTTTACAATACCATTTACCCTTTTTAATTCCACATTTCCATCAAATAATGGAAGTCTGAAGTATTTCTCTTCAGCTGTTTCCAAATGATAAGTTCCCATGTTGTATCAGACTAGTCCCCAAGGGCACATCCCTCTATAGACTGTACCATTTAATTATATCCTATTTCTATCATTCCAGTCATTGAGATGATCGAGATCTTCCGAGCAATATCCCAGCCCTCAACCCTCTGTTGATGTCGTCTTCTGACTCTGTGCAAACAGCCAGCATTGGCAGCATGCTCCTTGATTTCATGCTGGTAAACAAAAAGGTTCTAATTTCAAAACGTTAAACAAGACGGACCAAGACTGGTCCTTGTAATTCCTACCAATCCAAATCTTCAAGCATTCAACAAATACCCTCCTATTTCACCCCATAAGGCATTGCGCTCTAACCTATAGTTGGTTCTTTGTAGTTTAGGAACAGTAAGTTAGCCTCTGGAACGTTTTATAGATGGATCTCCTACAAGGAACGTACTTTAAAAGTCCCCTTAATAATTCCCATTAACTCCAGCCTTACCGTATCAGTTACTGAAGACAAGATAAATAAGATCAGCTGCACTTTTTTTGGCCATTATTTTATAGCTGCAATTAGTCCAGTATGGTGTACATTTAGACTGTTTCCTATTTTCTTCCATATCTTTGTTATTTGTTAGAAATGTGCTTTTAAACATTGTATGCTACTGAGGTCACAGAAGGAGTTTGATAACTGTCATATTTGTCTCCTTTTAAGACACAGATCTATACTTACTATTTTCAATCATATGGCATTATCCTGGCGATAGTAATTCATTTGAAAATCACTTGTTATGGAAAATAAGATGTAATTTTAGTAATCTCAGAATTCTGATACTTATCTGATACCAAATTTATTAAAATCTTCTACGTTTTTCTTCCAATTCGGTTGTAATTACCACTTCTATGGCCATTTTAATTTTCATACCTCAATTCTGCTTATCCATATAGTGTTTTGTTTTAACATCATCACCCATCACCAAAGCCTAGATGAAGTATTCATTTGGACTGAGGCAAAACTGAGATCACCTCTACACTAGCCTCTTCACACAGTTGTCCCATTTACTATTTGAGAGTCAAGCCTAGCAATAATGGTTGTTAAATAAGACTGTCCGTCTTGTTGGACAAAATGAGGAGAAATAGGAAAATCGTATTTTTTCCAAACAGGAAGAAAAAAAATACGGTTCCTGGATAGTCTTTTTCTTTCTTTCTTTCCCTCCCTCTCTGTGCTGAGTGTTTACTTTGCTGCTCAGCTCTGATATTGTTTAAATACAAAATGATGTAATTTCTCCAAGAGTGTAAATCCTTATCTGCAAAGCTACGTCTTCACTAGTGCACTCACAACTCTTTATTCCTATTTTACAGCCCTGCAAGTTCCCCAAGAGTAGGCACAGCAACTGTAGTTGTTTACACCCCAGTATCAGCTAGACTGGCATGTTTTCCCCACAATTAACAGTAGCTAAGTCTTGATGAAAAGCAGATCGTAGGAATGACAGTGCTAATGCGGAGTCACATAATGTGGGTATTCAGAGATACACACAGAACTACAGCAATAATCATCTTTATTCAGGCCATTCTATAAAAGTCATCTTCTACTGGCATTTCCCCCTAATTGCAGGGAGTTCAGTGCCCAGGGTTTTACTGTCACTTTCCAAGCCAGTTCCTGCATACTTATGGCTAAAGGCCAGATCAAAAGAAGGATTTATTAGGTGCCTACAATGGTTCTTAGACCAAAATCCAAGATCACAATCCAAAAATACTCTTCTCAATAGCCGTCTAACTGTGAAGGTCGCTAAGTTTGCTATCTACCTCTCTGCCTCCACCCTGCTGAGTGCTCTCATCGACAGGCTAGAGAGCCTTTTCTTCCTGGCCTCTTTGTCTGCTTATTAATGCATTTTTACTGCATAAAGACTGCTCCTGCAGAATGCATCCTAAAAGAGGCAAAACCACACAGAAACCTGCAAGATAGTGGCTACAAACTTTATTTGGAGGTAGAATATGGGGCACGAATTGCCACCGGACAGAGAACGGAGAATATGTATGTGGGTTCTCACTCTGCTAAAGAATTACGGATCGGATCAGGATGGAGATGCTGGTTCAGATTATGTATCATCTGGGAAAACATAGGCTTTCAGGCACATCTCTTATAACAAGTTCTGTTCAGTATGCAGTTGGGCACTCCTTTCTAACGTGTCTGATTCTCCTCAGGTTTTCTGTAAGGAGCCTGTTTGCCCAATCCTGGACTTTGGGTTCCATTTTGGGAAGCAGGTGTTTAAATGTTTTTAATCTTAAATCCAGAATAAACTATCAATCAGAAATGCTTGTGTTCATATGGGTGCGTGGTCACTGGAAGAGATAAATATTACAGGCATGCAAGTGACAGAACTGAATCAGTCCTTAGTCCCCTTATCAGAATTAAAAGGAGGCAGAAACAGCTTTGAGATGCTATGGCCAGCACTTCTGAGGCACCAGCAGCTTTGTACCCTGCACGCTTCCAATTTTGCAACCTTTACAATGTGTCACGTAACGGAAGTGGTGGAGATAATCCTCACAGCAGAAGTAAGAGTGGCAGAAACCCTCCTCTGCTCCAAGGTACTGTGAGGCATAAGCAGCCTACTGACAGTACAATGGGGAGGATGTAATAAATCAGAGCAGCCCCCTGAACTGCTGTGACTTAGGCCTATGGGCCAGAGAGCCCTAAGCTTTGCCTAAATGCAGAAAGCAGCAAAGGAAAACTTGAGGTCACTTTGTCCTTACTCTCCAAGCTATGCTTACTGCAAGTTTCCTCCTGAGACTCAGAGCAGAGAATCTAGCACATCAACATCAGGTAAGCATTTCAATTAACCTAGATTCACTGTTTCATTCTGTGTTCCCAATGCATCCAAGAAACTACCTTATTAACAAAAGCAATGTTAGTTTGCTGGGGAGAATTATGTAACCAATTAAAAGACAGGCAGACACCAAGTCCTGCGTTGTCAGGACACACCCAGGCATTACGCAGCCACTTCTGTTTCACACCTCCTTTTCTTGATCCTCTGGTATATGTGTTTAAGATACTGAATTCAACACAGCACAGACAGTACCAACTAACATTTCTGCATTTATCAGCTGTAAATGCTGTTTGAAAGAGTGGGAAGCAATGATACCTGGCATACCTACCAGAGACAAAGATATATTCCTTCCCAAGTAGAAACAGCAGATGTAGGCCTTTACCTACAAAGTTTACCATATGAAGATATTTTCTTTAACATTTGCTTGATTACTTTGGTTTGCATTTAATTATACAGATGGCTGAGTGGTTTTGTAATTTTATAGCTGGTCTGTGCTAGTGATTGATGTGGTAGTGTCATTCTTACTGAGGGCTGGTTTGGAAATACATGGGGTTTGAAAAGCTGCTTGTATTTAAAGCCGCTAGTTGCAATGCAACAGATGCTCTACTATGAATTAAATGAAAGAATGTTAAAAAATGGTTTTTTTGTGGACATTACATAACTATAGTATTTGCACCAAGACAACAATGGAATCAGAAAATCAACTATGATGATGATTGTGGCTGACTTTGCCACTCCTTTAAAAACATGTGCTTTTATATCTCCCAGATACAAAGTCATGTACGTTTCTTTCCATCTGTTTTTATTAACCTAAAATGAAGGAAAAGGGGTTTATTTTTAATCCAGAAAAATAATTTATCAACCCTTAGACTGATTAAACACTAGCATGTGAGAAAGCAAAAGAAAATTAAAAAAAAAACCACAATAAACTTACATTCCTTTCCATCCCTATTTCATATTTATGAATCTAAAAATAAAGAAACCCTTATGCTAGTGAAGTAAATGTAAATTATTTTCTGGACGTAGAATGACAATCTTTAGGTACAACTTCCAAAGTCTTGAGAACTCATTATCTAAAAAAACCACCTCTTGTCCTATTTCCATCACCACAACAATGATCGACCGTGATGCTCAAACCGTCAGTGCGGCATCCTGGACACCCCAGGGGGGAGGGATGATAGTTATGCACCTTTGCCCGTACCAGTTTGACGTGGCTTAATTTTGGCAGCTTTCAAAGACTATGTATTTGCTTGGACTATTGGTTTTTTTGTCCTTCTTACTCTGTTGTCACCATTTGGTTCTCATTCAGGGTGAGAGTCAATTCATGTCCCTAGGCAGAGATAGTCCATGAGATCACTGGGAACTCACTTAACTTTTCTATGCATCTGTTTACCCATATGGAAAACACAAAAATGGACTAGATCCACATGAGATGCTAACCCTCAATTTTAGGGACTCTACCAGTTAGTAGAATCAACTCCCCCCATCAGTAATGCTCTTATGCTCTCTATACAATACCTGCAGAGAGTGGAAGCCTAAGGAGAGGATTTGCAAAAGCGTTAACTAGCCAGCAGCAAGAGCTAAAAACACAGCAGCCCATTCTCCTAAAACAGACACACCGAGGGGGGTAGGGGGGGGCGTCTCCTTTTTCTTCTTTTGCAATAGCTACTAGTGAAAGCATGCCTGAAGTCCAGAACCAAATATCTCTTCTTCCTGAGAAGACTTGATCCCTATGGAATACCCTAAAGGAATGACCTGAAGCTGATGACTTTTAAGCAATAAGCCCAGTTTACCAACTTCTTAGAAATCTGCTCATGAAAGTGCAGCCAGTTCTGAAAATGGTCAACAGCAAATTCCTGACTGCCTTGGGACACCTAAGACATATTATTTGGACCATAGACACCTAAAGAGTTAAACGGCATTTCAGGGAGTAGAGAGAGAGGTGAAGGATCCAACTGTGGACTCATAGGCTTAAAGCTGAACCATGCACGCTGCAAGGCTTGGACTTTGCCTTACAAAACATGGCAGATAACATTTGACAATTCACTGCATCGGACTTCAAAACTACTGTACGCAGACCAAGTAAAAACAGTTCTTCCTTAGATGGTCATTGTTAGGGATAGGTGTTATCCTAAGAGATACCTGCTACTAAAGGCAGAAAAGCTAGAACTGTAAAAAGATTGCAGAAGGTGGTGTTATTTTTCCTTTGGGACATGTTAAAAACAGTGGTTTTTGCAAATACCGAGGGGAGGAGCTGACATTCTGGGTACTCTTTTTGCCACTTAATCACTTATAACCAGCAATAAAGTTTCTGCTGATGATTTTGTTGAGGATTTGTGTCGTACAAAGGAATTCAGCTGACTGCTGTGGTCAATTTGTCCCTGTAACAGAGTAAAACTTGTTTTGTCAGTAAACAGACATGTCCTGAAGGCTGGAGGAACAGATCTATCGGGCAAGAATTTCAAGAAGGTACTGTTTCTACACACTTGCTTTTGAAGTCACAATCACACTTTTTTTGTATGCAGAAAGGGCTGTTATGCTCATTTAAGAATTTGTTACCTTTGTTTAAATAGTGCCCTGAACAATGTCACTAAATCATATAAGCTAGGTAAAGATTAGTTTTTACAAAGCTCATTTTATAGATAACAAAAAAGAGGAAAAGAGAAGCAGCTTGCCTATAGCCAAGGGGAAACTGAGAACTTAGACCTTCACATCACCTGGTGCTCGCCTCAAAGCTCATTGAAATCACCCGCAAAAGTGCTGTTGACATTAGCAAAACCCAGCACTGGCTCTTTATTGATCACTGGAGGCACACTCCCCACATTTGGTCTCTTGTCCAAACTCATTTTAAATCCCTTCTTTAAACCCCCGAAACATTTCTGCTGTGCTGCTTACAAGAAATTTGCCCATGAGTAGGCTGTACGTGAAGAAATCATGTTTCTTCTAGGTAATTTAGAGCTTTTAATGGTGGACATGCTAGGCCATGTAACTTTATGATCCTACTAGTACCCACATCCTAATCCTAGTAGCAATCCTACCAGTTGTTGCACCTACTTCTTTTATCTCATTGTAAAGTTAAATGCTCAAGCAAATTACATGATTTTTTTGTTGATGTTGCAGTAAAGTGGATCCTAATCTGTTTTGGGGATGAAGCAGTCCTATGATATAAATAAACAGTGCCTCTCCCAAACAGATTTTCATCAATTCCTTCAGAAAACTCACTGTGGTTCACTAAAAGAAGCGTGAATCACAATGCCCAATTTGACTTTTCAAAACATGTTCACATGCGCGTGTGCGTTTCTGTCAGGTTTGGGGATTTTGATTCAGTGGATTGTAAAAGAGAATCCAGTTATGGGGTTTGGGTTGATATTCAGATCTGACCTTCCCTCAAGCGGGGGGTGGGAGGGGTGGGGTGGGGTGGGTTGTTCAGTGCCAGGGCCCTGACTCAGAATATCAGAGAGCCTGATCTCACTCAAAACCATGCAAGTGACTCACATATTTACTTCTCTTTGACTCCCTCTCCTCTTCCTTTCAAGTTAAAATATTGGCCCATTTTTCTGACATCAGCTCACTGACATCCAGCTGAAAGTCAACACAATAAAACTGTTAACCTTTCCTCCCCGAGGTCCCTCCACCTCTGAGGATGGCACTTCTGCGGTCTCCGTGATTCTGCCCAGTAACGTCAGCCACATCTCCGGGCCGCTGGAACCACGGTTCGGCCACAACCTCACCACATCATCCCGTGGTGCATCCCTGCCATCCAACTCGCCTCCTCTGTCCCCGCAGCCACCGCTCGGGCCGTCGGCAGCACTCTCCCCGCTACAGCTTCCCCTGCTCTTGCCTGGGTCTGGCGAACAGCATCCAGGCCCCCTTGAAACGCCCGCCAAGTGCGGCAAGGTGGCCGCAGCTGTGTCCGGCACAGCGTATGGAGGTCCATCTTCCTCAGGGTGAGCGAGGGAGGTCTGTGTCTTCTCTGGCACAGCTCCTCACCTTCTAGCTCTTCATCCCCCCTCTCGTATGTGCCCCGAGCATTGCCGCTCTACCCGAAATGCTGCACACCCACTTTCTCAAAATTTTTTTTTTTTTTTTGGTGTGCTTTACGCTACGCGGGCAGGATGAGGTCTGCGCCTAAATTCACCCAGCCGCCACACAGCCCTTTCCCTCTCCGGTTGCTGTGCCCAGGCCCGGCCCCTCCGCCGGGCCTTGCCCGCAGCGGCTGCCTCAGCGACCGGCGAAGCGGGAGGTCACCTTGGCGCTGCGGCCGGGCGGCGGGCTGAGCACGGCGGGGCAGCCGCC
>NW_010972653.1:4820808-4938211 GCF_000737465.1 Haliaeetus leucocephalus
GGGCGAGGGACGCCCGGCCACCTGAGGAGAGGGCCCCGCCGGGCGGGGAGGTGGCGGGCAGCGGGCCCTCGCCCCTCCGGGGGCTGTTTTTGGGAGGTGTGGAGGGACTGCGCCGTGAACAGAGAGCGAGCGCTCTCCGTTTAGGTACAGCTTATTTCGGGGAAAGTGAGAAATGGCTCTGCAAAGGTCTGACCTGGGGAGGAAAGCGCCTTTTTTTCTCTCCCAGCATCGTTTCCACCGTTTACTTTCGCGCCTCGTAATCATAGCGTGTCCGTTCCCGAAGTACCTGTCTTTGTGTGCGCTGCCGGGCACCCGGTGCCCATCCTTTCAACCCCCTGTGAAACCGTCCTCTGGTAAAGTTGAGGTTCGCTGTGCGATGTGGAAATAATTCAGGGAAAGGACACGCCTAAGGGAGTAATTTAAGTGGGGGGTCCTGTGGGGTCACGTTTATTTTTCATTGGGGCAAATTGATTCGTCTGTCTCCTATTTCAAATAGCATTTTTCTGTGTGAGTGTATGAAATATAATTTCCTTTAGTAAGAAATCCATGCCCTCAGGAAGGAGTGGGAAGGGAGTTATATTTCCCCATTTAAAACATCCAAACCCTGAAAAGCCAATGAGAGGGAGACTTGATTTTTTTTTTTTTTTTAACTGAACTTCAGGGTCTTCAAACCTTTTATTTCCAGTCTGTCCAAAGATTTCCAATGTGTCCCACTTATGAGGAACAGAAAAGGGGGGGGGGAAATCCCAGTCCTTCCAAGAGTTGCTCAAGGCACTTACACTGAGTCGTCTTTTTTTTTTTTTCCCCCTGCTTTCAAATGACTCAGTTCTGTTTGGCCAAAAATACAGGAACTGACTGAACAGTATGTATGCCTGTGCTGTGTGGAGAATATAGGAATTTCCTATAGCATCTGAAAAATGTTCTTATCGAGGCTTTAGTCCTGTATTACTCCTCTCATAGACGTTCAGAGGCATAATGACACCCATAGTAGTCAAAGAAGGGGAGTGGGAAACATTGCTACGTATCTAACTGAATTCAGATAAGTTTTTGCCTAGGCCAAAGCAAAGAGAGCTGCCTCTGGGCTTCGATCCCAGCATTTTCACTTTGGTATTTTGCTAGGAAAACTTTGACCTGTGGCCAAAAAAGACCAGTTAAAAATAGTACAGTCATTCTGAAAAATGCATCAGGTTAATACTTAACCCCAGTAGACTTTTTCACACTCTGCTTTTATACTCAACAGTGTGTTTCTTTTATTCTCTTGCCTCCTCTGCCTTGGACATAGATTAGATACACTAAAAACTGTTTATGTTTCTGAAGAGAAATTCTAATTGCAAAATTGAGACTGGACTGCTTAGCAGTTATGGTTTTTTTTAATGTTTTGTATGCATACAGTATAGACCAATTCGTGTAATATACTGCACAAATTAGCAAACCATGGGAGAGTGTTAGCTGGATTGTAAATGCATGCTTTTTTATGGTAACGGTCATCACTTTGCTCTCTGCACTCTCTCTGTAAGTATTGTTTAAAAAATTAACAGCAAGTAAAATATAATGCTGTTCAATCAAATTTCCTAGCTCGTGCATTCAACATGTCTACGTATGAAATAATGAACTACCTCAGGTTTATTTATTTATTATTCTTATTTAGGAAATTTGCAATGGATTTCCTGTAAAAGCCTTTTCTTTTGGGCTTTGGTATTGTTGCTTTATGCTATTTGACATTAATTTTGTACTGGCATTCTGCTAGGCAGTCTGAGTATGAAAGCATCATATTCAAATTGCAAAATTTACTTGTTTACTAAACAGCTCACTTTTCAGTGTAAATTATCATAAGTGGAAATGTGTTTTCAGTTAAAAGTAGAAATACAGCAACAGAAACTAAGAGTCAGGGAAAATGTCTTAAAAAGACTAGCTGGAATGCCACTATTTCATCCTCCAAAAATAACATAACCAAAACTAAAAATGTGGAATGGAATTCAAAATGGAATTCATTTCCTTACACTGTAAAAAGTCATAAGCAGCTGCTATTCTGCATTTTGTGTGCATGCTTTATTTGTGGGAAGCCGTAAAAAAACCCAAGAAAGTAACTGTTAATTTACGACACATGGTGCAAATTTGAAAGACGTGAAAAGCTGAGGTAATAAGCCAGTTCCACTGCCTATCAAGAGATAATTTATTCAGTGGCTCTAAATTAAGAGACTGTCTTTGTGTACCTTCCTGACCAAATCCATGCATTTCTTTAGCAGGAGAATCTGTGAAGTCAAATACATTGATTGATTATTTTTCTTCCATCCCATCCTTTGGGGCTCAAGAGAGACTGTTAGATTTTCAAATGTGATTTTTGCTATATTGTATGCCTTAACGCTTGTCTGTTTATGCCTGTGTTAAGCATAATCATTTGCGTTTGGTTAAAGTATATCTTTGAAAAAGACATGTAGTCTCAATTCAGAGGCATTAAGAGATGGAGAGCTCACCATTTAGTTTGTCCTGGTAGTTAGTTTTGAAGGCAAAATTATTAAAAAATTCAAATTGAAATGTGTGGCATGGTTATCACTATGCTTTTTCTGCTAAATTAAAACCAAAATTATTATAGAGGACTTCCTACTCATTAGTATGGTTCAAACCCATTGCACTTGGTGGGTTTCTTCTGGTTTTGGTCTGATAAAGAGATGAAAATGGGAATGCTAGAACTGTATACACTGTTCTATGGTAGGTTTCAGCAAACACATCTACAAAGGGTAGTGTTTTTTTGCACCCTCCTTTAGACATCCACTGAGTGCTCTTTTTCTCATTGTATCATGTTGAAAGCCTGTGTTACGTTGCCTATGCTAAGATAAATAACTTTTATTTGTCACAACTTTCTGTGATACGGTCTCGTATTCTTTTTGGTTGTGTAACATTGCATTAGTGATCATGAAAACCTGTTTTGTATATTACATTTAGATTGTGCAGATCACTTCATAAAACTACTGTATTCTTATTATTTGCTTTTCTGCCGGTTTGTGTCATCCACTAATTTAATGAAGTGACATTTTTCTGTGTACTGCATGTACACATTGATGATAGCACTAAATGGTATTTGACCTTGGGTGATCTATAAGAAACCCTTCTATAAATACATTCCTACTGAATAGTTCCTAGTTGACGGCTACATTTAAGCTACGGTTCTCAAATACATTTGTGTATTTATTCTTTTGCATATATGCTGTATCTACAGTATTAACTGAGTTGTTTTATATAGTATTAAACACACGTTATTTAAGCATGCATTGGTAAGTGTTAGCTGAACGCCCAATGTGTTCTAAAGCTAGAGCAGATAGGTCAATGTAGACTGTGTAAAACTAATCCAGACCTCCACTTCCTTGCCATATGTAACTGTATCACTTCAGCACATGCTGAACTCAACTTTAGAGCTTTATGGTAGTGATGAACAGCTCTGATAAATCTCATCATCCTCCTCCCTGCAGTTGTCTGCCTGGTCCTTTTGCTGGAGCTGCAGTTGAATGCAGTTGCCTAGAGAAAGAAACTGGTGTCTGCCCTTGGTCTTGTTTAGTGCAAGCCTTAGGATTTTAGCATTAAGCTTAAAACGTGACATTAGACTACTAAAATGTTGAGTATCTTCTGTCTGCTCTGCTACGGTTGTGTCAGCCTTTGAAAGAAAATGTTCTTAAAACTGTTTAATTAGGCAGTGCAGCAGTGAAATTGTGAGCACAGTGCTGGGCTACGCTGGGAACACATTCATGGTGGACTAAGAAATGGAGAGAGGATTAGCAGGAGAGTGCTTAAGTGTCTCAATATACATGCCTTAAAATAATAATAAAAAAAAAACTAAACCAAGCTAATTTGCTCTTTATTTCTTTGTTAAAATAAAGCTGACAGGTAAACCGTGTATTTAGAGTAGTTTGAACATGAATCGATGTTCCTCTAAGTTGATCCTTGCCATCGACACCCTAGAATTTTACTCCCAACGAAAAGTGGGTTGCAGATACAGCTGTGACTCTGATCCTTTCAATAGGTGCATCTGTCCATAGCAATCTCATCAACTGGATAGATACCAACTTTATACCAAGAGTGTTAATTTAGCAGAACACTAGGCTGGGCTCTGTTAATACAGGGTCTCCAGGTCATCATGACTGACACACATGTATCCCTTTGCAGGCTTTTGGCCTGATGAGCTTTCAGAGTGTTTCATATTTACTATGACAGTTGCATATTTAATATGAAAGTTGTCTCATTTTCCTAAATTTATTGCCACATAATTTTGAATCATTAAGAACAATCTGTTGTGTTAATTTGAGCCAGCAAGCACAGGGAAGAGCTGGAAACGTAGCAGTTAGCAGGATCTGATCTGAAATTCATTGCCGAGTAAGTAGTTGAAAGGCCAAATGATTCTCTGTTCTTGAAGAAATAATTTTTTTCTTGTTTGTTATAGTTCTTGTGCTGTTATTTCTCTCTTAGCTTCTGACTCTATAAATTTTCTATTTTTGATCTGTAATTTCAGAACATCTACTGCAGAATAGAAAACAATGAGCTTTAAAGAAACAGAATTGTCTTTTGCTCATTGTTCCCATGTGATGGATTTATATATAGCGGTATAGTTCACTGGAAAAGGACAGTTCTATTTTCTGCCAGTTTTAGGTGTTCTTATATTCTGTTTTATTCCACACTAGGTTAAAGCATTTCACATTTAGTTTAAGAAAGCAAAAATGCCAGTTTGCTCGGCTTCAGTACTTTCACTGCCACACATGAGGTGGATGTGGATTTTGTGTGTGCTTTCACAAGAGGAATGTTCATTCCCAGTATTTCACCTGTATTGATCAGACTGCAGAGTGGGTCATTAGTATCCTTTAGTTGTTCAGCTTTGTAACAACTTAAGGGGGGGGGGGGGGGAAGCCACGATACCAAATTAGCACAGTTGTCTTCTGCTTCATATGTGATGGAATAAAAATTCAGGAACTTTTCTACTTTTCCAAATATTAGTAGTCTCAGTGTCAGTTGAGGTATGTGTGCAAATGCTGATTAAAACCTGTTTTTTTAAGTACGTTTTCAGTTTTCAACTAATGGCAGAGCAATGCCAAAGCATTTAGCTATTTGTCTAGTAATGCAATCCATAACAAAAGCTGCCTAATTTAAAAAGAAAAAAAATGCTAACACAGTAACCAATCTCTGCAGCTATCAGTTGATGATTTCTTGCCAGTATTTCATCTGCAAAATATGACTGGAATTGTATCGCTGCCACAGAGAAACTGACCTTGGATTTTAAGGATGAAAGTGACTGAAACTTAGTAGTAGAGTTTTACATAATGAAGGAATATTAAATTTTTTTTAAAAAACATATGTTTTTATAATCCATAAAGATGTGGGGTTTTTTGGGGGGGGATGCTATATTGTGTCCAAGGTTGTTCTATACTGTTATACTGAAAAGCACCAACTGTTTCTGGTAATAAATTTATTTAAAATACTTTTTTCTTGGGACATCCCATTGGTTGAGAACAAGAATATTGTGTTTACATTGGCAGCCTTTGCTAGTAATAAACTTATTTTAATGAGTCTTTCGCTATGTAAACAGAACGTTGAATGTAGTGCTCAGTTCCGAAGCCATACCTACTGTGCGTGAGGCTTTTGCTGCTACAGTAGTGAAATGTCAAAACGCTCCCTGTAGTGCCAGCAGCAGTGCATGTGCACAGCCAGCAACATTTAAGCTGCTTTAGCACAGGTGAAGCATCACTTGCATCCCTATTTTGGAACATTATATTAATTACCTGCTAACAGAGTTTTAAGACCATATGCTTAAAATGGTGATTTGGCCACCCCCTAATGTGCAGAGGCTCTGTATTTTGAAGATTTTGATTCTGTGAATTTTGTCCAAATTTCACTAGGTTGGACAGTCTCAATCAGTAACCGCTGCTTATGTGGTGTAAACTTACCTTTTTCTTTTTTTCTGTGTTCATCTGCTATGGTTACAGCTATTGAGAGAGGGGCCTTTTTTTCCTTCTATGAAATATCGTGGAGTTTTGTTGTTTTGTTTCACATGAAGGGATGGACGCAAATTTCTTCATTGGCTTGTAAAACATCCCTCCTGTTCAGTCTCTGCTTCAGTTGTTGTAGGATCTGGAATGTAATAGACATGAGAAGAAAAACAATCTGGATGCCCCGTACAAGTGGTTTTTCATCATGCCTGTCTTTCATTAATTTTGTTTTATGTAGAATGACTTGCCTAAGTCAAATCTTTTGCGAATGGTCACTAGTCACATATCTTATGTTTTCTCTGTGCTCAGATGGGTTTTGATGTTAGCGTGCAGCATTGCTACTTTAATGCCATAGTTGTATCATTGTTCATTTTTGTTAGTAGGATGGTGTCATTCAGATGGTACAGGCAGAGGGATAAATAAAAAGGATGGCATGCAGGAAGGTCTGAACCCTAATCTAGTGCTAGCACTGCATATTATCAGACAAATCTTTCTTGGTTTCCAGCTACATGAAATGGACATGATGAAGCTTTTTTTTTTTTTTTTTTTTTAAACCTGTACTGGAGAAGAATTTGATACTTAGAATGAACTTCTGATATAAAAAAGGTGATCACAAGGAAACTTTATGTCAAAGTATTTAATTTAGAACCTTGAGGATTCTGATAACTGAGTGGTTGCTTTCTTGCCTCTTGGCTGCTCTAAATCATGGGTACTGATTTTATGAATCTGTATTTGAAGTACAGTATAACAGGATCCTGCATAAAGCAGGATAAAATTTGGGTGACTCATCCAAACACAAGAATTTTTTTCTACTTTCCTTCAGGAGGAAATGAAGAGGAGGTCACATACAGACATGAAAAAAGGTTTGAACCACGATGAAAGAAGAAAAGCTAATCTTTACCAAATATTCTTTTTATTCTTTTTTTTTTTTAAATCTCAAAACAAATAAAGTTTACTGTTACTATTACCAAATAAATAAATAACTAGAAGGAAAAAAATGCTGAAGTTCATACTTTCTTCCAAATAGTATTTAAAGTTTAACTAAAATCTTGATTACTATTTAAAGGCTGTAATGCATCATTGTTCTTTGTCCATGTCTGTCACTGCTGTTATAGGTAGTTGTCCAAAGTCTGTAGTTTAGTTGTTGATTAAATATCAAACATTGCTCTCTCAACAGCATAGATTTACCCTGGTATGGTATAGATATAGAGAAGTACCTTTGGGTGTTCCTTCGAAATTACTTTTTATTAAGTGAGCTGTGAATTTGGAAAACTTAAGTCTACTTGTGTTTGTTGCTACTGTACAACTTGATTGACCCTCTGTATTTTTCTTTTGTTCAAAATGAAGAGTGCTGCATTGATAAATTCACTGTAGTGTGTATGTACATACCTTCAAAGAGATCATGCTCTAAAAACTATAATAGCTCAGGTTTTGGTTGAGGAGTATACAGTCATTTGGCTTGCCTGTGCTATGAAAATGTTCTGTTTCATACGGAAACTAGTTTTAAACTGGTTTTCCCTGTGGTTTCTGAAACTGGTTTGTTCTGGTCTCCATTTTCAGTTTAGTGGTGATTATGTTGAGTGCAAGATTAGGGAGACAGGCCTTGTCTTTTGTTGCATGTATAGGACACAGGTTTTTATTTGTAAATGACTTTTAGCACCATCTGGTATACAGGGAAGTGTATGTTGTGGTAGACTTCTAATATGTGCAGCTAAAGTCATTTGGAACAAGTTGTAGTAAGTAGATATAAGATGTTATGGGGTTACTTAATATTGTTTCTGCCCCTTCTTACACAATTTTATAACCATGTGTGACTTTTGAATGCTTTTTTAATGGAATTTTTAAACTTCTGTGATAGAATAACCATGAAGTCTCTCGCCTTAGGAATAGAGTTATTCCCTCTAATAGTGCAAGAAGATGAAGAGGAGCAGGAAATAATACCGCGTTGGAAGCTGTTGGTTTAGTGAATAATGAAAACCTTTCTAATGCTAGCTGTATGCACCATCTGTTTCCATTAGTGAACCTTTCAGGACCTCTTCCTCCAACAGTAAAAGTCAGCCCACTTGGGCATTAAGCCATAGCCTATTCAATTTAATGACCTCTTTAGGGTGTATAAGCCTGGATTGTAAAGTATCCCCCCCCCCTGTTTTTTTTTATTTTCATAAGAAATGTGACTGAAAAAAACTACTTGAATTATTCATATGACAAGGAGGTGCTGACAGTTTATTATTGTATTGCAGCTACTGCAGTTTAATTTAATTTTTTCTCTGTGAGTACAAAGTAGTAAATTTGTTGAGTTGCACCCATGCTGGTGTTATAAGCACCTGAACTAAGCTATAGATCTGATAGGGAAAGCTAAAAATAACTGTGTTTCCAAGATGAAAAAGTGTTCCTGTTACTAAATTATAAAGTTTTGTAAAGCCCTGTTCTATTAATTGCTGTCAAGTTCACTGTTCAGTATTACTATGAATAAATTACTTCAGTTACCTGAAGTGTGCTTCTTTTTTAATTTATTTTTTAGTTATTTTCCTTAATCCCCAACCCTGTGGGCTTCCCAACCGTTCATCTCCCCAGAATCGAAGGGCTTATCTTGACTCCGGAAATGGTAGTGTTTAGGCCAGTGAGGGTGGGGAGCAGGAAAACTCCGGTTGTCAAAATTCTGGTGGCAAAACCTGAGTGTAGCAGCAAATAAAGTAGCAGAAACAGTTTTTTGTATGTGCGTAGTGTTTGTTCTATTTCAGGAATATTTTAAGCTTGAATTTATAGAGAAATATATAAGAAATAATAAATACACTAGTACAAGCTGCATGTCCTGAAAAATACTATGCTGGCAAATCCTTTTAATTGTAGACATCCAGCTAGTTCTCTGTTTTGAAAATAATTTCTAACTGTTAGGATTATGAAGAAAACCTCTAGATAGGGGCAGTATGATGAAGAACGGTTTGTACGTGTAAAAGCCTGAAACAGTAGCACCGTGAGGTGTGAATCACTTCATCCATTTTAATGGTTGGCTGTCTCTGAAAAAAGGCAATTTAAGTGTCAAAATAAACTATTTCAGTGCTCTTCATTTTTTTTAGAAGAAATACCAGTATTTTTTCCCATGTGTGCCCTGCAGTGTTTCTCAAGTGCCAGAAGTCCCAAATGTCCCCTCTCTACCTTTGAAAATATCTTTGCCAAAATCTGGCCTATTAAAAATGGAAAATGTAGCTTTAAAACCAGTTCTGTGAAGTATGACATTGTTCATTATTAAAAAAAGGCGTAGATTTATTTTACATGACTCTACTGCAGGACTTACTTCACTGAATCAGAAAGCCAAACTGCAGAGTTTAAGTTTTCTATACAGTATGGTATGTTTTGGTTAGACTGTATTGCTGAAAATATATTTGGTAATACGGTATTCATGCTTTGAAATCACACTGTCTAAATTTATGAGGAAAGATGCACAGTGTGTCTTTCAGACCTAGATGTAAATTGGTGAAGTTTCAGTATACTTGCAATCCAAGTACTTTTTTATTAAATCAAAGTCAAGCAATGTACAATGACGTTATTTCTGTTATCAACACATTATATCAAATGGATGCTGAATGTGAGGGGGGAGAGGAATGGCATTATGCGTACGCTGTTTTGTCTTTCTGTAGTATGTAGAAAGCAGGATTGAAGAAAACTCTTATAGACATTTTATTCCAAGGTAAAACTTTTTAGTTGTATTTTGATTTCAAACTTTATTTCTAGAGCATAAATATCAGAAGAGGCTACCATGTCATAGGACTCCTTTTTTGGCACATGTGAATTGTTCTTGGTTTTATACACTGAGCAATTTTCTGAATTGCGGAATTGGTATTGTTTTTATTGCCATCATGTCTTGATTTCTTTTCTAATGTGTGACATATTACTGCTTTTGGGTTAGTTGTCCTCTAAAATGGAAAGGGATGGAGGGGTGAAACAAACATGCTTGATGCTGTAATATCGTAGGGTCATTGATGCTGAAAGTACATACAGATTGTGAGAAATTCATAATATTTTTTTGTGTTTGATTGTATGCAAAATAGTCATGGAAGTAAAATACTGCTGTAGTCTGTAAGTCCGTATCTATAACAGTAAACCAGACTGTGTCAGGGTCCTGTTGTGCTCCAGCTGGCATGGTATTGCCCTGTCCCTAGTGTTAAGTTCTTAGCCAGCGGTTGTCTAAAGCCATGCCATGGTTACAGCAGGGGGAATGGAGGTCTCACAGGGGCTCAGGTACTGCTGTTGTTTCACTTGCTGCTACAGATGTGGTCTTGGAAACCATCATTCACCCTGACCAATGTCAAGGTTCATTTTAAGCATAAATTGCTGATAATTCTGCTGGGTTTTACTTCATTGCTAGATTAGATACCGTGTGACAGAACAGGCTAACAAATACTGTGGTGGAATTTGGTATTACCATTCTTGCAGCAGAGCAGGAGGTAGTAAAGTAGAAACAGGAGATCTTTAAAATAATGCAACTCCAATTATCTGGTCTTATTCCTATGTTTGCGTTCTGAAAATGCTGGTCTATGAGTAAATGGATGTAGCCCTATTCCACAATCAATTTTTTTGTATGTTTGAATTCCCTTGGACAATGAGGTGCGTATAGCTAGTTATATTCAGTTTTCCATGAAAGGTAGTAAGGAATGACAAGAAACCAGAGTCAGTTAGGGACACAATCTTGTCTGGAATGGCCTGAAACATTAGGGTCATGGTCTTACGTAAATGATGTGTGGTGAAGCTGATAAAACTGTTTTTTGTTGATGTAAAGACTTTGTTTCCCCAAAATTAAATGCTGCTTTAGTAGACAGCTAGTAATAGTCTCTGCTTGCTTGTAGGGTAGTGTCACACTGGTGTGGCTGCCCTGTTTCTGGTTAGCTTATGGGTCTGTGCTCTGTACTTCCATATGTACATATAAGATGTGTGCCACAATACTATTCTCTTACAAGAGGCATATGTAAATTTTCTTCTCCCCCACAACATTTAGCAAAGTGCATACACCTCTTCTGACCCTAGTGATCTTGATGCACAGGAGTTTTTCCTTCAAATGTAAAAAATGTGATTCCTTGAGGAAGCAACTGATTCAGAGGGCTCTTGTGGGAGTTGATCTGCTCAGGTCTAATGGAAAGGCGAGATAGTTATTTGCCTGTCAGAATTGCTTGTTTCCAAAGCTGAAGGAAATTTTAGGAAACATCAAGTTACTATCTATGGGAGAACTATTTTCCACTTACAGAACCACGATGAACTTGAAATCTATTTTCTATTTTGCTTTGTTTTCCTAAGTGACTTGGGATATTCACTTGGCCCTGAATTTCTTGCCATATTTTTGTTTCACAATCATGTTTTTTCATTCTTTGTATTCCGAAGACAAATTTGCACAGAAAGGGAAACTGATCATGTTGGAATAAACACAAGCTAAATAAACTGAAAAATATTCTTCCATTTTAAAATTTCTTTTAGCTACCATAATCTCAGCTGAGATTTTTAATATCAGTATGTAAACAAATTCTGATAGAATTGTAATTTAGCTGTCTCATTAAAGGCAGACATGCACGTCTTCTTGTTAAATGACATGGTGATTAAGGCAACATTTCATTGCCCAAATGTATGAAGATAATATTGCTATCTTGTAAGGCTATTATCTATTGGAAGAAAATTTTTATACCTGGTTTAAGTTTTACAGTGGCTAGGAGTCTTTTCTTGTAATAGCTTTATCTTGAAAAGACTGTGAAATAGTCCTACAATTCTTAAGATACAAGGTACTTAATTGTCAGACTGAGACCAAAGTTCCTGAGTATGTGGGTTCCTTTGTGAAGATCTCTATCAGCCATAGACAAAGACCTTTAGAATGTGTTTCTGTCTTTTCAGATAAACTCTGTCCTCAGTTTAAGAGCCACGAGTAGTCAGGGGATTAGGGAAACCTTAAAATGCTGTAGGATGCAGTATCTGTTTCTGAATGACTTCTAGAAGCAGAAAGAGATGAGATTTTGCAGACCTGAGCTTACTAAATAGGCAAGTATGGTCCTTGGGTCAGATAATTCTGGTCTGCAACGTGGAGGTAAATACAGCAGTAATTAAGACTAGCCTAGCTATTCTCAGGTAGTCTGTAATGCTCTGAAGTAAGGAAGATGCAACAAAGGTGGTGACCGTTTTATTTTTAAAAAGGTGGGCACAGCAGAGGACAGACATGCATTCTCAGTGGTATGTATGTGCAAAAATTACTGTTAATGGAGCCAACTTGCCTTTCTGCCTTAGGAGTAGCATGTTTAGAAGAGCAATAGATGTGATGGTCTTGATAATTGAAATAAGATTTTCTGGATTATTCTTTAATAGTCTAGATTTTGATTTTTTTTTAAAAAAAAGGTGTGTGTATTTTTTTTATTTGTTTAAGGGCTTCAGTCATTAAGGATAGTCACAATCAAGTCTTTGTATATTTAACAAAAATATGTTTATCTTCCAAGAGTTTGTAGATGAACCAATAAAATTGTATATTGTTGAAGGGAAATACCAAGCAGCTTTTAATATTAGCACAATAAATGTTCAGAAATCTGAAGAAGACAGAAGTTTTTTCAGTATGGGAAACTGAACCTGAGTGATCTCAGAAACTTCAAACCTGTGTCTTTCTCCCTTAGTTATATGGATCCATTAAGAACAAATGGCTAACAGAGTGCCACAAATAGTTTCACTATCAGTTAAAGAAGTAGCTCCACCCACTTCCATGGGGTGCCACCTTGATGGTGACACAAATGTTTGTGCTGGTGTGTTGTGAATTGACTTGAGCAACTAATCAGGATTAAAACTAACCTGAATCATTTTTCCAGTTAATTTTGGCAGATTTGCAGAACACAATGGTAACTACCACTAGGACATTTAAAAAAAAACAACCCATAATCCTAAACCTGTCCAAAACAAACTAAAAGATCTACAATGTTGTCTCCTTTCCTCAAAGAACTAGGTTTCAAATGAATGGTGTGGTTAGTAATTAAGATACGCAGCCTAATTTTTTTGAATGCAGGCCATCATCTGTGTGTCCTACCGTAATGTCAGTAATGAAACTTTGAAGGGAGTGGGGGGACAGGAACAAAGCTCCCTGTACTGCTGTGCAAATATTGTAGCTACTGTCAAAATTGCAGAGAACTTAGAATCTGCTAATATAAACTTAGAAGAAAAGAGAATTAGAATAAAAGAGTGAAATAAGTTCTGCTATCACATTCAGACCTATGTAAGAAAGTAATGGGGTAATAGCATATCATCTTACTAGCCTATGTACAGAGAAAACTGTAGAAACTGGAAAGGTTTATTTTTTTAAAGAAACTTGTAAAAGGCCAGTTCCTATTGGTACTTGTCTACATTTGAATTCATGTAACTTAAATCTATTTTTTGTATTGTAGTCTGTTGCTTTAATCTGTTGTTTCTTCCTCTCTGTTTTAGGAAAAAAATGGATTGTGTGTGTAAACAAACTTGTTCTGAAGATGAATACTGGCTCATATTTTCTTCTGAAAATAGCTGAAAATAGTGGAATCTATCAACATACGAAATGCCAAAATGAGTAATTTGAGGTCTTAGCTGCCAGTGCTTATTTGGAAGTAGTTCTTAGTGCCATGTTACTGTTGCTTCATCTCTAATACGTATGTTATGTTACGCTGGCACAAAGCAGACTGATAACAGTGCAGCCTGCTTTGATACCTGACTGGCTTTAATTATACAAATACTAATTTCACCTTACGCTTATGCAGTGTTTTCTGATTTCATATTCTCACATCAGGGCAACAACATCAACTACATCAGTAGTGTTATATTGAGTCAAGATTGTTTCAGTTTAAAGAAAAAAAAGGGGTTACTTCTAGGTTGTTAATGGAGAGGTGAGTATGTTTATCACAGATAAAACTATTCTGAAGGCTCCACAGAAAATAAATGTTTAATTTTACAGTTGGTAAAAGAAAAAAGTATTTTTAATGATGGATACCATTTACAAATTATTAAGAAAACAGCTGATTATTGACAGAGACTATCTTTTTCAGTACTGATGATAGAAGTCTTTCAGAATCACAAAAGTGTTTGGCTTGGAAGGGACCTTTAAAATCATGTAGTCCAACCCCCCTGCCACAGGCAGAGACACTGTCCACTAGATCATGTTGCTCAAAGCTCCGTCCAACCTGACCTTGAACTTTTCGAGAGGTGGGGCATCCATAACCTCTCTGGGCAACCTGTTCCAGTGCCTCACCACCCTCAGCTTAAAAGATTTCTCTTTATGTCCAATATAAATCTACTCTCTTTCAGTTTAAAAATGTTACGCTTTGTCCTGTCATTACAGGTACTGGTAAAAAGTCTTTCTCCATCTTTTTATAAGTCCTCTTTAAGTACTGAAAGGCTGCAGTAAGGTCTCCCCGGAGCCTTCTCTTCTCCAGGCTGAACAATGCCAACTCTCTCAGCCTGTCTTCATAGGAGAGGTGTTCCATCCCTCTGATCATTTTTGTGGCCCTCCTCTGGACTCGCTCCAACAGGTCCCTGTCTTTCCTGTGCTGAGGACCCCAGAGCTGAATGCAGGACTGCAGGTGGAGTCTCATGAGAGCAGAGTAGAGGGGCAGAATCCCCTCCCTCGACCTGCTGGCCACGCTGCTTTTGATGCAGCCCAGTATACGGTTGGCTTTCTGGGCTGTCGAGTGCACATTGCTGCATCAGGTCCAGGCAGCTCACCCACCAAGTCCTTCTCTGCAGGGCTGCTCTCAATCCCTTCATCCCTCAGCCTGTATTGATACCGGGGGTTGCCCCGACCCACGTGCAGGACCTTGCACTTGGCCTTGTTGAACCTCATGAGGTTCACATGGAGGAGTAGGCCAATAGTTTACTGGAATTGGTATTCTTGATTCTTTGTCTGAAAATCTTACAAGGTATGTCAAATACAATTTGTGGAGGTATAGACACTTGTGGTGCCACCACAGTCAGTTTTATGTTCAATTTGTTTCCTATTTGTAGCCTGATATTAAGTAATTCACAGCCCTGTTTTGGTAACAAAACAGATTGAGGGTGGTACAAAAATACTTTTTCACCGTTAAGAGTGCAGGATCGCTTTCTGTAGATCCTGGATCTCCTGATCAGATATGCTAAAGGAAATTTTCTTTCAGAGCAGTACGTGTCTCAGGGGATGGTATTAGGCAGTTATTTTCATACAAGTTCCCTTTTTGACAACACTAATGTGAAAAATCAAGTATAGCAAATCCAAAAATCTGTATTGTTATACTGTGCAGATGTTCCCCAAACATGAATTTATCATCTATTCACAAAAAAGGTGAAATGAGTTTCTCTGTCACAGTGGGGAGTTTCTTTCGGTGTTTGTACGTTCTCTCATAGCTCTCTGTTATAAATTCATTTTCCCAAGATAAACAGATTAGACAGCTAGACTAGGATTTTTTTTTTTATATTATTTAACAAATCATGAAAGTGAAATGGATCCTAGAGAGCTGGATTCCTGAAAGTCTTTTGAAAGGCACTTTGGGGCGGGGGGAAATGTTTTTCAGAAATATTAGAGTGCAGTTTTACAAGCAGTTACATGCACATTTAGCTTAAAACATTTAAGAAATACAATTCAGTGGGTAGGACTACTTATGGGCCCAGAATTAGACATGAGGTTGTTTTAGTCCAGGGGACCATGGATTTGGTCATCGTCGCCAGTGACTATGATTTTTTTTTTTTGTCATCTCTTTGATATGCAAGATACTTGTTGTACCCACTTCATTTTAATCTTTCTTCTGATCTTAGAGCAACATAGAGCCATTTCAGTTGAGACTGAGAAATGAAGTCTCTTCCTAATAAAAATATGTTTTGTCTAAGTGGATTCCTAACATCTTAGACCTAATGTTTGAATGTGTGTTTTGTTAACATGTAGTTCTGTGAGCTTAGTCATTACTGCTTTAAAGCCGAACAGTTTAACTTATGGGAAATTTAGTAATATGTTCAGTAATTTAGTAATACATGTAACTTACTTCAGTGGAATTCCAGCCCTTCTTTCTCAGGTATTTAATTGTATTTTTAGAGTGAGTTTTGTATGCCTTATGGAGAAATAATTGGAGGAACAGGAAAGGGCAGACGTCCTGGGCCCAATGATGATTTTATTTTTTTTTTTTCAGGTGCCAGATGTTTTGTTCTGTTAGTAGAATATCCGGGTGAAACTTGAATTGGAGTGTAACTGGAGTATTTGCAACTGTGCCACTGTGGTGAAAATTACAGAATTAAAATGAATGATTTATCACATCTTTAAATGTGAACAAGTTAATAGAACCTTTTCATTATTTTTCTTAAAGAGTTGTGTTTAAGGATGTTGAACATTTTCCATCATGCTATCAGCTTTTCTTTGAGATCATTGGTAGGAGCTACAGCATGTCTTGTTATGCGTATATGTATGTGTACATGGAAGTTAACATTTCTTTATATTATATTATATTATATTATATGAAAGTGACTTTCGGCCAGAGATTTGTTTCATGTTCATGACTTGAGTAGTTACAAAAATGTGTTACTCTTCGTATCCCCTGTGATTATTTAAGTAATTGTTTATTTTCTGAGTTTTTCATCCACTTTAACAAATATGAATATGTACCACTGGAAGTAATAATAAAAAGTATTTTTCAATGTTTTTAGTGAGGAAATACGTACATTACCTGTCTTTTCTTTCCACTGAGCTTTTCAGTAAGTTTAATCAGGTGATATTGGCTGACGGATGTTCTGTCCTGTTCATCTCATTTTGCCGAGCATTTGGTGAAAATTACTTCAATTTTATATGTAGTTTGCTCATCTACCTTTATTAGGCTAGTCTTTGAAAAGCAATTTCAGGCCAAACTGTCAAATAATAACCGGCTATTGTCCCTTTTTCTCCCGTTTCTCTCCATATGCACACAGGCCATCTTTAAAGAATAAATATATTTTAAAATTTTGAGATAAATTATAGTATTTCCTAACTGCTTATTTTATAAGTAATTGTGGTAACTGCTAACCTCTTTATTGTATGTAGGAGTAACACTCTGCAACAAATTTTAAATGTTGTTGAAAGAACACGCTTCAGCGTTACAAAACGCATTTTAGAAAATGACCTCGACGTAAGTGAAGAAAACTAGTCTGTCTCAGACTTGCAGGCCTGGCTGCCCTCGGAGCTCCTGCAAGCTTTCTTTGTCTTTATAGTTTGGGAAATTATATTCACTTTTCCGTAAGCTGTTATGCCAACTTCCTCAGCTGTGATAGTTGGAGACAAATCTTGTGCAAATAAGCAGCATCTGACTAGGAAATGCAGCTTGTGCTGGAGAAGTTGGTGAGCTTTTCCGTGATCCTTAATTTGTGTGGAATTTCATTCCCTAGTTTTGGACCAATCTCTCAAAAGCTTAGGCTTCTAGATAGCAATGATAAAACTCATCTGTGTTATAGAAAGCCTCTTTGCTCAAGAGGAATGTAATTTTAGACCAGGATCTTCAGGTGGGAGATTCCACCGGTGTCTTGATACTGTAAGGTGCAATTCACGAACACAGTGTTTCTCGAGGAGTGAGAGGCAAACGTATTGAGATGGCTAGTCTGACTGTGGAGGAATACTGCAGTGTTTTGTACAGCGGGATTAGACTCCAGAAGTCTTCATGTCCATAAAATTGTTTGGCAGTACTCCAGCCAAGGCTTAAGATAAATGAATAACTAATGCTTATCTGCAGAATGGGATAGGAAGTTGAGGAGGAAAAGTGTCGTTCGGGTTTTTGCAGGATGGGTTTTTTTGAAGGGTAGGGAGGGAAGAGATTTTCAAGTTGACAGCGCAGATACAGGAAACTCAGGATAAACGTTCTTTCACACTACTCAATATAAATCCAAACAACACTTTTGTGAGAGGGGACATGACCATTGTCTTACAGAATGAGAAAAACTATTTGAAGAGGTGAAGCGATGTTACCATTTCCCTACAGATGATGGATCAATTCAAAATAGAATTAGTTAAATTACAATAGTTTGTGATTAATCTTTTCCCAAAATATGTACTTCTTGATACAGCTGTGTGTGTTAATTTACAGCTGAATGTGACCCTTGTGCAGTATGTAAATATGACTTTCTTACAAATTACCTTTCTCTTTTTCACTATCTCTATATTTCCTGCTCTTATTTCCTAAGCGAAAGAAGGTACTATATTCATGTTTGAATAGTTTTATATTTAATTGTTTGATCATTCACTATTTTGACATTTTGCTGGTTTTTGTTCTTGTTGTTTGTCAGGAAATAAAGGATGAACTTACTGGATGACTCTTTAAGGAGTATTTTGTTCTTGAGACAGCTATCTGTCTGCTTGGATATGAACCATAACTCAGCAAAATGCAAAATATTTTCTATGGATAAACTAATAGCTATTGACAGTATGCTTAGCACATTTTTCTTACAGAGTTATGAAAATATTTTCTGTACTTAAAATAGACTCATTAGTATGACCAGAAACAATCAGTTCTAAAGACTCGATACATCTTTTCAGCAGGAGTTGTACTGGTAGAATAAAAGATACAAGTTCTTCACAGTTGTTTGTTGTGTTTCCCCTTCTCCCTGTCTCAGTTTTTCAAGTTTGAATGAAATGAGATTTTCTAAGGAGTAATTACCTATGCATCTAACTGATCTGTCTTGGTTGCTATATTCTTTCTGCTGCCTTTCTACTAATTATTTTACTTATCTGACCCTGCAGTGAGCAGGTTTAAGGAGCTAAATGGCCAAAAATGAAAACTGCAAAAGACCTGTCCAGTTTAGCTCCCTAAACTGGCTTGCTCAGGGTGAGAAAGGCATCACTGCTGAGTCAAAGGAGGGGTGGGGATTTTTGTTTAGGGGACGGGGAGACTGGTTTAGACTGTCCTGGAACTTCATCCTCAGACCTTGAATAGATCGTTGCTGTATGCAAACATATGCTGCTTGACTGGTTAATCTGCAGCCCTGAAAATTACTGTGGGTTGCCTGTAATTGATTTACTTATTGTTAGATGCCTGCAACGTACACAGCTTTGGAAGCAAATGATGATGTTAACCTGCTTTCGAAGTTTGTTTTGAGAAGGTGGACTAAGTTCTTGAGGCATCCATCTTAACTGCTGTGGATATCACATTTCACTTAACTATAGCATAGGCTTGAGCTTCCGGTTTCTCTGCAGTTTTTATTGAAATGCTTCTTGATAGCTTCAACAATGTTATGTCTGTTTTCTACAGTTTGGGGCAAATGGAAAGAAATAAGTTTCAGAAGGTTCTAATACACTTTTCCTTGATACAGCGTGTATATTAGAATGCCATATAATTACTTTATATGAAAATTATCAGAGTTGATCAGTCTTAATGAAAAGTACAAGCTGTTCACTAAATTCCATCTCGGAACCCCTCCCAAAGAACTACTTTTGATCACTTTTCTTCAGTGAATTAAACCAAAGCAATTACTAATGTGTTTTACAATTTCAACATTTTCACATTTGTTACTTGTGGAATTCCTTCAGGCTTTGTTAAAAGATGTAGCAAATAACTACTTCATCATGTATTCCAAGAGTCACTTGCTACAACTTCTAGGCTTTTTCTCATTTTACGTTTAACGTAATCCTATTTAAATGATATTAATAGACTATAATATGGTTAGACATAAGTTTCAAATTTATTAACTTTATTTTTTTAAAACTTGCATTTTAAAGTAACTTTTATGCTTTCTGTATCGTTAATGTATGCTGCAATATCTGTTACAGCCAGATATTTTGAGGTGTTGAGACCTGGAGGTAGGCGATGTAGGAGGGATAGAGTACATAGATTTTATTTATAAATCTCTTAGGTGCATTATTGTTAATGTCATGTTAGGGAGGGAATGTATAAGAGGGGAGAGCTTATAATAATGTTCTCATTTACATAACCTTTTTAATGAAAGGCTTAATTGGCCAAAAGCCGTATCTTGTTAAAGAGGTAAAATGACATCACACAGCTAAAACTTAAAGATTGGAAAGACTTGTGTGTTAAACTATGAACTACATTCCAAGAAATTATGGAAAATAAATACTATGAAAGTAAAGCAGCAACTTCGTATGGCCACCCAGGCGCTCTGTCAATTTTGGTGTTCTAAAACCCCGGTGGTTTATGCGGTGATGTGTGTCTCCTTAGGAGATGGTGCCAGGCTAGACCCTCTTTTAGTCCCTAGTCAGGTTTTTTAAGTGCTCTTGAATAACATTTCTATCAAACATTTGCTAATTTACTGACAGCATTTTTCAGTTACATTGGACACTTATGTTGAATTTCACTGTGTAGTCTTGCTCACTCCAAAATTCTCTTTGAAGCATATGGAAGTTAAATGCTTATAATAAAGCTACAACTTAACTAAAATTGTGTGGTAAGTGTAATACTTTCACAGAAAATGCTGAGATAGTGTAATTCCATGCAACAGACCTCCAGAACCTCTTTCTAAATGGTTATTAATGGTAGTTATTTGGAATTTCTCTGCTTTTGTGAAGTTGATAGAGTGCCGTTGTTTAGCCGTGAAGTAGGCTTGACTTGTTTTTTGCCATTGAGTAGACTGAAAAATTAAACCTTCAGAGAGCAATCTAAAGAAGGCACAAAGTTCAAGGAAAAACTGGTGTCCTCCACAGGTCTGTATGTGCACCTAGGGGAAAAAAGAACAGCCGAACTATTGTAATGTAAAGGGAAGAATTCTGAAAATTATTGTTTAAAAGCTTGACTTTCCTAAAAAAGTCCCCAATCTTCAAAAGTTTGTGGTCTTTTCAATCTGAAGGTTTGAAAAGGTCTTTTACTGCATGATCTAATGAGAAGAGCAGCATGCATTGTTAATACAGCAGACCTCTTCACATGTAATGAAGATAAAAATAGTTGTAAGAAAAAATGACACGGCAACCTGGACTGTGTAGATAAGATGACTTTAAAAAGCTCTAAATGTGCTGACTAAGTAAGACATTGCAAATGTACTGAAGAAGACTTATAAATGTGGTCAAACATTTCATATTAAGATCAGTTAATGACAAATTACGGAACTAATGCAGGATCAGTTTTGAGATAATGAAATTTTGTCTGGGAATCAAGCTGAGATGGAGCTATAGCAGGGAAAGAAACCCCAAGAAGAAAAAATAAGCAGGAGACAAGAGGAACACAAGAATATGACTTTGTTAAATAACTACTTCTGACATCATATTACTGATGCAGTTAAAGCACCACATTTTAAAAAGCCTTGAATATTAAAGTAAGACAGTTCTGCTGACTTCAGTAGAAATAAAGTGAATCTTGACTGAAGTGCCTTCTTGCAGCACAAAGTAGTAAGAAACTTTTAGTTTTTCCTCCTTATTTCTGTAGCATAAAGAGCTGGTGCAACTTGGTTTGCAAGTGGAAGTTGTGAAAGCACTTACCCCATTTTCATCCTCATTTTCATGCCCACTGCACAGAATAGCTTACCTCTGCATTTACGGGGACAGTGCTTCATGTTCCTCTGAGTTGCCTAAAAAATCACAGCATAAATTTCCATTGATCTTCATGCTTCTATCTTACTTTAAAATGTGCATTCAGTCCATTTCTGTACAGGGAAGGACCTAGATCTTTTAGTGGAACATGAGGTGCCAGCGGGAAGGTTGTGCAGCTGGGAGGCAGCTGTGTCATAGGGCTTTCAGAGAGGATTGTTGAAGGTCTCTGAATGCTTCCTTATTTTTGACTTGGTGAGAAAATTTAAAAGGAGGGAGTTGATTTACTAAGATCATGGCTAATTGGAAGAATACGCTTAATTACAGTGTGCTGTAATTATATAGTCAGTCAGAAAGTGAGTTTGCATAGAGCATTGAGATTTACATTGTCACAGCTATATTGAGTGTAGCTTTACTCACACTTGGAGTTTTAAGTTTGACATATGCATAGTTTGGATGAATTACGAGTCACTGTAATATTGGTAAAAATTCCTGCTTTTCACACAAACATTCACACAGTAGCTCATGCAGATGGCTATGTGTTATGTAGCACCTTCCTAAATTTGAGGCAGATCAGGAAATTAAATAATTTTCCTATCTAATCATGTACTTACTAGAGGATAGTGTTTGAGCAGCTGTTCATAGGGGTGGACAGGTGCCCTATTCTGCTTTTGTTCAACTACTTCCTGAAGTGAGTGGAAGATTTTTAAAATGAAGCAAAGTATGATTATAATTTCCTAAACATTTTAGAAGATGAAAATGTCATACTGTTAACTTTGCACATACAATCTTAATTGCAGCAACTGAGGGAGTAGAAATCAATATATAGCAAAGCATGGTTGCAGGTTTCCATGTGTATTATAAAGTGAGATTGGATTGCAAATTTATAGGTAGCTTCAGAAGTTGGGAGACTTGTGGAAATGTCTTCTTAGTATGATTTCTACTTACTGCTAATTTTCCTATAGGAGATTTTTTTTCTAGCACTTTGTTTAATACAAAAAATCAAAAACTGTGCTAGTAGGAGGTTTCACATTTAAAATATTTCTCCATGACAAAGGGATTGAGTTATTATCTTTACTAGTGTTCTTGTTAATTGAATAGCACAACTATAAATATAAAATTGATATGCAAAACATCATGTCCTAGCAAACAACTCTGATTTCTGGTAAACTGCATTTTGGTAAAGAAGGATGATGTTTGTTCAACTTGAATAGAATTCCATGTCAGAAATAAGGATAAAGCTTCTGCTCTGAGGGCAGCATTGGCTTTCATGTGTAGCTGAAGGACAGTATCCTAGATTTGAAAATGCTTGTTTGGGGGTGTGGGTTTATTTTTTTTTTTTTTTTTTCCTTCCCCTTTACAGTTTTCGGACAGGAAGATGTTGTGGTGAGTTACAAGGGAAGAGCTGGCAAATACTGGCAGGGAAGCAGCTCTGAAGGCTTCTTGGCAATGGGGGGGAATTCTGGTTCTTACTCCTAAACGCATAAAGGGACATAAAACCTGTGTTCCTGACCGCATCTCTAAGTGTGGAGGAATGGGACCAGAGTGGGTGTCCCCTGTCCGTGGCCGCGATTCCTGCTCTGCTCTCAGCAATTCACCCTGGGTTGTAACAGCCACGGCTGGGGGAACGGGGTGCTGCTTCCCAGCTGCTGCTGCTGCGAGATATGCTTTTGCACAGCCTCAGCTGGCGAGCACGGGAATGGCGGTTGGTTTGCTAAGAGTGCTTGATAAGGGTAAAGAAATAGATCCCTTAAGCATGTATTTGGATATAGTATATTTTGCATATCTGTTTCAAGTTGTTTGAGTTTTTTAAAGCCAAATAACAATCTCTAAAATTTCAATCAGCAGATGAATTATATAGTAAGAGGGTCAACTTTCGTGCACAGTTCTGAATGATAGTGGTCCATGAAAATTTTTTTTCCCAAGTTTAAAATAAGTTACAGGTTTTATTACTTTAAAAGATACTTTATAAAAAGATACTATGTTTTCTGGTTTATTTAAAGTACTCTTACTATATACAGCACTTGGCACTTACCAAATGTATTCATACAACTATAGACAAGGGACACTTCAATTAAGTACAAGGTTTCTAAGTGTTGAGTAACTCCTGAACTGTAGAAACTCCTGCCAAAGTGGGAATAAGCAGGTGATAAAACAGAAAAAATGATGCTACTAAGCTGCTGTAGTTGCTTTCATTGCATAGGTAGATGTTTTCTCACTAATGGATGATACTGGTAAACATTTGCTTATTTTAATTTATGGCACCTCACAAACTTATCCTTGATCTTGAGGCCATTTGCCTCTCATTCAGTGTACATTCTCCTGCTGTTTTTGGCTAATAAAGGGGTGGAAATGCAGCATTTTTGTTAAACTGATCCTATTTCCCAATGAAGGAAGTTAGCTACTTACCTGAGTGTTGAGTTTGCAGCATGGATGAGATGTGAGCTGTGACATTGGTAGAGTGGAAATTAGTAAGAGGGAAGAGAAAGGAAGTGCATCAGTGATCTCGTGTGGTTGTGCACCTACCCCAGGCAGAAGTCTCCATCTGCAAGTCTGCCTGTGTTTCAAGTTACAATGGGAAGCGCAAGTAACAGCTGTTGAGATCATCCACCTTTTCATTTGCAGTACAGGAATAAGGCTGTGCTGGACTTTGGGCATAATCTTCGCTGCTGGTAGTGCTCTGAAACATAGTCATTGGCAAAAAATACAGCTATACAATCTGCATGGGGGGCTGAGTCACTGCTTTGGGTATTTTCACCGGGGAAGGCTTCTTTGGCTTGTTGTAAAGTACCTTTCTCTGGGAACTCGGGGCACTTGTGATTCTGAAATCAGGGCTGTCTTCTTGGCAGAAGATAGGACTTTTAAAGGTGGTGGTGGTGTTTATTTGACCTGTACCCTACGCAGCCTGTGCTGTCTATTTGAAAGGCATCCCGTTTGTCTGTGCGCTCATGGCTTAGGTGCTGCCATCCCCACTCTTGCTTTGTAAGCCTACTGGATTGCTTATCATAGAATCATTTGGGTTGGAAAAGACCCTTCAGATCATCAATTCCGACTGTTGACCTAACGTTACAAAACAACAAACTTCCATTTACAGATTATTTATCCCTACGTTATTCCCATGGATGTAATGAGGGGGATCCTGGAAAACATTTACAAATAATGAATCGTATACTGTGTAATGTACATGTACTGATGAATGATCTGAAAGAAATCAATCTTAGTGGCTCAACAAGCAACTTTAAGGCACATATATTTTTCCCTCATTGAAACTGGGAAGGACTCAGATTGTAAAATTTAGTTCTTAGTTTATGATGTTTTATTGGTGTGCTGTTTTTTATATATGTATGTGGGACTACCTTAAAAAAAATGACATTCTTTTACTAAAGAAAATTGTAAATAATTCTAGAACTAGTTCTAGAATTCTAATGCTAGTATTTTAACATTTTACAGGAAAGCTCACTTTTCAAATAGGCAGCTTCAGTTTCCCACAGTATGGTTCAATGGTAGTTAGGGAGTTAAATTTCCATTTAATTCATTTGTTGACTTTTTTTAAATTTTAATATCTAATTACAATTTGTCATATAGTTTAGCAGCTAATAGATTTTAAAGTCAGTGCAGAAACATTGGTATATAATTTGAATTAAACAATTCAGATTGAAAAGGCCATAACAAGTTTATCTGGTCCTCTCTTCCTTTTGCCTAAGTCTAAGTGATAACAATATTTAGAATTCCTTTCAAAATGTCTTTGGAATGATCTTTGGCATTTCCCTGTGTAATCCTTTTCTATCCTTTCATCTTTTTAACTGTTGACCCCCTTTCTTGTCTGCATTATGTCTGCTAAAACTCTGGCCTTTTTTTCTGGTCATTTATTATAAACCTGATTTTCAGTACCATGATCTACTGTAGAAACCTGTCTGTGGATTTTCATTCTTCCAAATTCTTTGCATGACCAAATGGGATCTAGTTTTCAAGCCAAACTTTCATCAATATTTGTGTTGATTAATTTTCAGGTCTTAAATATCTCCTAATTTGATGACTGCAGTATTTCTTAGCATCTTTAACACTTCACCTGTCCTTTGTAAAAGGGGTTTTACGTTGCTATTAGGCTAATAGTTATACATACTTTTCAAACAGGTACTCTGTGGTCAGTTTATTATTCAGAAGTTTTTAAGTCACTGTAGGATCAGACAAAATGACATGGATTAGTTGCACAATAGTGAAGTTTCACAAATAGTTGTTATTATGGTGAAAACAATAATTAATTCAGTGTTTCTGAAAAGTACACTTAAACATGGGTAAATTGAGTACATAATGAAGTTAGGTATATGCTTTTGAAGAACTGAAGTTATATTTTCAGATAAATGAGTCAGCAGAAAGGATTACTGCTTCTAGGAGTTCTATTTTGGTATCAAACTAAAGTATTTCCACTGAGAGTGATGGCATTCTGACTGAAGAGATGGCTTAAATATAGAATTGCATAGTGTGTAGTACAGGGTGATACCAAAATTTAGAAATAAGTACTGGAATTAAGCTGTGTTGTGGGTTATTGCACCTTTAAGTGATTAAAATCAACAAACTAAATTTTCATGATGCTGGGTTTGTGCATCAGTATTGAAATGTTTTCTTGTGAGTTGAACGTAAAAAGGGGATCCTTTTTATCTCTTAACTGCATACCTTCATCTTCCTGATTTGTGTACAGGAAGTTAGGGAACAGGAACTCTCTTAAACAGTAAAAGGAGGTAAAGATTCATGTCGACTTCAAAATGTAGTGGTTTTGGACAGGATTTTTTCTTGAGAGCTTGAAAACTTGTATGTCCACCTGAAAATCACATTAGAGGTCTCATGGCTAAAAGGATGAAGGTACAGCAAAAACTTTGATTTTTCTTCATCTGTAATGAACAGAAGAGTGAGTGTACAATAGCTCAGGAACATCTTTACTGTGAAGAAAATATATTTACTCTAGTACTTCTAATTTCAGAACAGTTTCACAATACTGCTTGTGTTAGTAGAGATAAGTCTTCTTTTGAATTGGATTTGAAAATGGTAATTTCCTAGGTTGGTGAAACTGTGCAACTAACGCTAAATTGAAAATTGAGATGGTCATTCTGTCTTAAAAAAATAAGACCTTGGAGTTCTCTTGAAGATCAATCTTATATTTAAAATATTGCTACAACTTGAAACTGTTTTCACTCTTGGCAGTAAAAGACTAAGGAACTCCATTATGATTTTGAGTCTTTTCTAAAAAAGGCTATCATTTCCTTTACTAATGTGATGTGATTCCTTTTCAGAACTGAAAACAAAAAATTCTTGTATACATAAGCACACCCAACTGTTTGATTTGCACCTACAGCTGGAACATTGGGAAGAATGTTCTGGGAACTCGTTATGCAAATACCAGACCAAGTGTCCCAGTTTTTTTCAGAGTTACCATCTAGACTATTACCACAACAAATAGCCTTTTTTAACTAGAATGAGGTTTAACCAGCTGTAAAATTGATAATCAGTCATGGTATTTCAGAAACTGCAGTGTGAGTGGTTTTTGCATTGTCTGTGCAGTAATGAAAATCAAGTTCCTAGAACAGTGAATGTACCTGAAATATTGTTTTTAAACTACCAAAGAGAAATTTTATACACTTAGTTCCCATGGTTTTGTTTTCACTGAGCAAGAGATAAAATTGTGTCTGGGAAAGAGGACACAAAGCAATATTGCACAGCCACCCATTCCATGCTGGAAAGATTATCATGATGTGGAAGGGGAGGTGAAGTAAGGTTGGGGACTCAACCTTTATTCTATTGTATCTTAAGTTTTGAAAATTTTCCCTCTTAATATAGCTGTATGTGTATGTAGTTGTAATGCCACTCCCAAGATTTACAAGTTAGCTTAAAATAGATGCAGTATGACTTTAAAACATCAGTAAGTAGTAAATAGGTTTCTTGTTCTGTGTATTACTAAGATTAGAAAAATTGTTTTATACCACATAGGTCTGATATTAAGTTCTTTCAAAAGTTTTCTGTAAGCTCATAGCCTGCTTTGTAGCAGAGGTACTTGGTTTGTCTGTTGCCAGAGCTGGCGTTTGAACCCAGCCTCCCTTTTCTTAGGTTTGAGGCAAGATACAATGTACCACTATTTTCAGAATGGTTTCTCTTAGTCTCTGTTGTTGAAGCTCTTCTCTTTTTCCTTGTGTATCTTTGAGTTTGACACCTGATGTCCCCTTTTGTCCAGAGCATGTAATACTAAGGCTGAAGGGAAGTGTCTGTCTTATTTCCTTGTAATTACTTGTAGGGATTGAAGCAGCTTGTGTAGGAATAAAAAGACAGTTGCCCAAAGTAATAACATGAAAGTGGATCACTATATTTAGTCAGGAGTTTGTCTAGCCTAACTACCCTGTTTCCAGCAATAGCCAGTAGCTCAGAAGCGCGTGGGATGGAGTGCAGGAGGACTCTTCCCATTCCATTCCATTCTGTCAGCCTGTGGAGACAAGGCAGCTCGGGGACTCTCCAAGGTAGATGTGGTTTTTTGTCTGGTAGCTCTTGACAGCTTTATCTCCCTTGAATTGAATAGCCTTCAGCCCAAAGTAAACTTCTTGGCAGTAGAAACATCCCGTGGCAGTAAGTTCTAGCTTAACTCTGTGATATCAAAAAACCCCTTCCTTCTGAGTCTCTTGCATGCTAGCTTCATTTGCCTTCCATCTTCCTATTAATGGGGATCCAGCTAGCCAGTGAGTCTGAGTCACCACATACGTGTAGGGGTCAGGTTCCAGTTGATTGCCTGTGATACTGCCTGATGTTCTCTCTGCTTATTTCAATTTGTGCTTATCCATCAGGCATCTCTTATCTTAGACTGCAGTACAAAACAAAACAAAGTCATGATGTTCCACAGACAGGCCCCAGTCTGTGATCGATGACACTGTGATAATACAATTCATGATGAAATATTGTTTCACAAAATAACCTGTCAGCTCCTCTAAAAGCAGTGCCTAGCCAAATAATTTGTGGTATTTCTGGAGATTTACATGGCACCCTGTCAGTAATTGAGCTCTGGTTGAAGCTGTTTTGAGAATTGAATAAAAACACCCATCATAGGATAATTTAGGATGCAAGAGACCTGTGGAGGTCTTTTGGACCAAGCTGCTGACATGTTCTTAAGCAGGTTCAATTAGATGATGATTAACAATTAAGTTTTGAAAATTTCCGAATACAGGGATGCCACATCCTCTCTGGGCAACCTGTTCCAATGTTTGGCCATGGTAGAAGAAATGTTTCCATATAGCCAACTGCAGTTTCCCAAGTGGCAACTTTTGTCTGTTGCCCTCTGCCACAGGGCCTGCTGCCGACTCATGGCCAGCCTCTTGTTCAGCAGGACCGTCAGATCCTTTTCCTCAAAGGCACTGTCTAGCCAGCAAGTGCCAGTGTCTCCTGGTGTGTGATGGTATTCCATTCCACATGTGGGAGTCTGCGTGTGTCATTGAAATGCATGATGCTCCTCTCAGCCCATTTTCCCAGCCTTTCCACATCCCTCTGAATAGCAACCCTGCCCTCCAGCATATCAACTGCTGCCCCTGGTTGTTGTTATCCATGAAGTTGCTGAAGGTACAGTGTGTCCTAGTTTTTGGGTCATTAGTAAAAACATTAAACAGTGTTGGTCCCATTGTTAGTCCCTGGGGAATGCCAGTGGTTACCACCTGCCAAGTTGGACGTGATACTACTGATCATGATGATTCTTTGAGCCTGATGGTCCAGCCAGCTTTCCACCCAACTGATCATTCACTTACCCAACTGGCCTATAAGATTACTCCAGGAATCCACGTTGAATACCTTGCTGAAGTCCCGATGAACAACATACACGGCTCACTCCTTGGGCACTGAAACAGTCATCTCATTGTAGAAGGCAATCAGTTTGATTAGGCACAATTAGCTTGTGACAAATTTATTCAGTTACCTTTTTCTTCATGTATTTGGCAATGGTGTCCAGGGACCTGAAGTTAACTGGAATTCTGGCCTGTTGTTCTGCAGATCCTCCTTGTTGCCGTTGTTGAAGATGGGCACACTTGCCCTTTTCCAGTTAACAGGAACCTCCCCCTGTTGCTGTGACCTTTCAGAGGTGGTAGAGAGCAGCCTGGTAGTGGTTTTGACTGGCTCCTTCACCCCCCTCAGATGAATCCTTTCAGGGTTCCTGTGATGGAGCTGTGTATGTCCCAGGGGACAGCAGCAAAAAAGACATCGAGTGCCTGTCTTCGATCCCTAGGTCTCCTACCCCACTGAGAAAGCGTGCCCACGTTTAGTTTCTTTTGCGACTGTTTTATTCATAGAAGCCTTCCTTCTTGCCCTTCATACCCTTTCATTGCCAGGATCTGAACCTGTCTTTGTGTGCAAGGATATACATGTATGTGTGTGTATTCTGGTTTTCTAGGGGCAGTGTAACTCTAAATGCTTCCCATTTAAGAGAAATGGGTTTAATCACAGTCATTCAGATATTTTATGCTTGACACAGGATGTTTTACAGTAACTGAAGTGACACAATATGCTTATTGTATTATGGTCTAGTATGGCATTTGGCTATCTCACAAACACTGATAAGGTGATGTTTTTTCCCCACTGAAGCAAAACTGAGGTGCTGTGTATTAACACAAAAAGTATTTATTGATTATGGTTTGTTCAAGCTGCAATAGTTTGGAGTTTTTTCTTGGGTGTCTAGTATTATGTAACATTTAGCTTATTTTTAAATACAGTTCCTTCTGATACAACTTGCAATTAGCATTAAAAGCTTCTGCAAATCGATTTTTAAAGCAGAGGGTATAACAACACCCATTGACTGGAAGTTATGGTTAGATAAACAGATCGGAAGTCAAGAGCTGTTATTTTCCCCAGTTTGTGGTCAACTGTGGTAGAAATTTTAAATTTTGTAATGAATTCTTCTGCTAGCAGCTTCTAAAACAAGGTTCTGCAGTTGCCCTGATGTCTTTTCAACCTTACCTTAAGTGGATTTTGGTGACTAAACAAGTAACAGTTCTTCCGCAACTAAATTAGTTTATTGATGAAGTAGTTGAAAAATCCTTCATAAGAAATTTTCTGCTCTCTTCTATGGCGCTTCGCATCACCTCCTCCTCTAAGAAAGAAGGCCAAGGATCTTAATAAAGCCTACCCACAACTTTGGGGAGCAGTTGTTTGCAATGTGAAAGTCCTGACTGATCTTGTAGGTGAAGTAGCTAGTTAATACAGAATTGTGCACAGAACAAACTTGTTGCTTAGGGAGTTGAAAAATGAGTAATTACATCAGCAGATTGCAGTAGACCCTCACTTCCTCAGGCTTTCTGAAGTAAGTCTCAAAATCTGCAAAGAGGAAGTTCCTGTCAGCCACACTTGCTACTGTTTTACTTCATACTTTTTTACAGTAAAGAAATTCCTTATTTAAGGACTATCTTTATCTTCCACTAGATGAGAATTTTTTGGACTTGTTGGTACAAAAACTGATTTTGATGGTGCCAACCAGCATATGCTCAGGTCAAAGGTAATTGTAGCATCACAGAATAATTCAGCTGTGAAGACCTCAGGAGGTCATCTAGGTTCAACCTGTGCTCAAAGCAGCTGCTTAATGTCTGTCCCAAGTGTGAATCCGGTTTCTTTTCTACAGGACAGCCAGTTATGTGGGTCTGATAGGTGGAGGAGTGTTGGTTTTTTCCCTATTTTTTTTCTCTTTTTCTTTTTTGGCAGGTATTTCAGCAATAGGAAGTTTCTCCAAATTATTTCAGACAACAATGACAATCTTACTCTTTTTGTTCTAGACAAAAACATGGGAGAATAAACACTTCTAGTTGGACTTGTCAGGAAATCCAACATGTTCCTTTCCAGGCCTAGAGGCTGAAGCTAGTGACCTCTTAAATACCTTTTTATTACTGAAATTGGTGAGAAAACTTCAATTCTTTGATAATACCTCATCATCACGGAATGTAGGTATGATGGAATTATTACTCTAATCAATCCCTAGAAGCGTATGTATTTAGTTTTAGCAGAAATCATCCAGAAAATTTCCTGTTCTGCTTTAAAACCTAGAAAGTTGCATTAGTAGTCCCGACACAGGAATTGGAATGGAACTGTTATTTCTGTTATTTTACATATTTAAACATTTTTAATGTTGACATATTTTAAGATATTTACATGTAGGCTTATTTTATGGGAAAATACATTACCTGTTTGAGAGACAAAATTAATAGTGAATTTGACTGCAGTCTACGGTCATCAGTGAAGTTTGCTTCTAGGACGCACGTTGGACTGTGGAATAGCGTATCACAATGTGTTTATCTGAGACCAAATATTCCAAATGAATCTAATATTATTTATGAGATGGGAATTATGCTATGTGAACACACTGTTCTGCTAAAAAACCAAACTACCCTAAAAAGCATTTCTTCAAATGGATTCCATGAAAATGTTGTATGCTCTTTTTTATCAATAATAAAGAAGATCTGTATTAACTAAGATTGTGAACAGATATAACTACTTTCCAGAATGTCAGTTAGACTTAAAAATAAGAGACTTATATTTCAAGAAAATACTGTATACTTGCTAATTAAATAAAATTATTATAAATAATTTCCTTTATTCTCAAATCTGTTTCTGGTGAGAAAACCATTTTTTAGGGCTGCTTAGGGTTTTTTTTAATTAAAAAATAATCTCCTTACCAATCAATAATGCACATATATTATTTCAAAAATAAAAAATTGTTTTCTTGACGTTGATACTCTCACTGCATTTCTTTCAGATATTGATGGTTGGTATAAATGGATATACGTACTGATTTTGTTTAAATTCCATCAGTTTTCCTCCAGTGTCATTAGGTAGCTACTCATGCAAAGATAATCTTAAAATAATTGTTTTGTCCATGTTACTAGACAATAGAACAAGAGTAGTTTAAGGTTGAACAAGGTCTTTTGACTCATCATTATTTAAAATTAATTTTTACCCCTTTTGGTTTTTTTTCCATGTCTATTTAATCTTTCCTATTGTCTCTTACCTGCAAGCTCCCTTTTTTCCTGCAATCATTTTTACAACTATTGACTTTTCCAGAAGTTGTCCACGAAACACATTTGTGTATTAATATGTGAACAGCAGCTAAATGGTAAGACTTCTCTCTGTTTTGGCTATTTCTATTTGACTTAGAATTGTTTCTCCCCTGGAGTAGAAACAGTGCCTTTTTCTGCTGGTGTATGGATCAGCACATCCTGATACCTGATGGATTGGTCTTGGTATCTTGACCTAAAAAAAAAAAAAAAAAATCAAAAGAAAAGCCATCTGTGGCAATAAGTGTTCTGCCTTTCTCCATACTGCATCCAAATTCTGTACTCCAAAGTTAGGTGTGATTTTGACTGCTTCAGTTTTATTCATCATTTCAACTGGAAATCTGGGCTCATGGAATTATGGTAGAGTACAACACTTACATTTCAAGAAATATGTGGTGCAGCTGATTAGAATATGCTGCTGACATCAAATCTGAAGTTAGGCAGGAGATAACATGATAGGCAGGCTATTATTTATTGGATTAGAAATATCCTAAAGAGTGATTTTAAACAGTTGCTGATATTTTTAGTATGGGGAAATTTTGTAATAATTTGTTTTGAATCAGCGATTAGAAAAATCAAGTGTTTTTATTACTTCTAGTCAGTCATGCATTTAGGGGAGAAGGATGCTAGATGGTATCTTGATTTTCCTTTCAAGCCTTGTTGTTTGCAATTCCAGTTACTGTAAAACAGATTGTTATAATTTTTATTATTTGCTTTAATAAGTAGCCTTTTTTAGTTATTAGATTGTTTTCTTGCATCTTATTTATCCAAGACTGCTAAATAGATTAGTAAAAATGTATAATATAATGCAACTGTTTGCATTATATGAAGGAATATATAAGAAATATATTTATCAAAAAATAAGCTTACGGTGGAATTGAGAGATAAATGACTCTGATGGTATAACATGCAATGGCTAGTTGCTGAAACTAACTTCACAGACTGAACCGTTTGAGGGTACAAAAAGATAGAGTAATTTTCATGATGGAGAAGCAGGACTCTTATTTATATGAAACAAGGATGGCCTTGTAGTCAAAACATGATTTTAAGAATAGACTGTACATCTGTTTCCTACCTCAACCACAGACAAGCTCCCTGACCTTTTATCTGTGTTCCTGGTGTTACCTCTGATTCCTGCAGCTGTAGCCTTTGAAAACCCTGATTAGGAAAAGAGAAATTAATAAGAAGCTGTGTCTTGCATTTGGATTTTTATGAAACAGCAGGTAATTCCACTTTTTCAGGGTGTCAGAGAAAAAATTCCAGGGATGGGTTTGTTTTCTGTGCATTTGTAAATAGTCTTTTTGCAGTTCTAGTACTTAGACTATTCTGCTTGATCGCTTGGGAAATCTTCATCTGAACTGATGCATAAATGGCTTGCTGTGGGAGAGTAACAGTGAAAATTACCAGACTGCTTTTGCTCTCTTGTTAAGGAGCTAAACTTGCTAATAAAGGCCTTGGAGGCTTCCAGTTAATAAGAAATTATCTCTAGTGTTACTTTAATGGGTTTGCAATTCTGGGCTTTGGTGCACATTAATTTTTTTGAAAGCAATATGAATTCTAAAATCAAAGGTAGCTAAAGAGCTGGAAAATGTACAGTGACTTCAGATGAAAGCAGATTATGCTGAACGACTGAATTTTCCATGGCTACAGTGATAACCAGCAACACATGCAAGGCCAGTTTTATTTTATTAAGGCTTAGGGAGAAAATAGCAACAGCTGATTTGGAGGAGAAAATGTGCATTTTTGTAATGGTTAAATGTTAATACATTTTTTTGAAGTGAATAATATTTTAGAGATTAAGTTGTATATTCACAGCTGCTGGCTTTCTCCTCTTTCTCAATCTTCTCTCTTTGACTTAATTTACTGCTTTTGTGTGTTTCTTCAACTAATTTATGAAGAGTTTCCAGATAGGCTGGGAAGGAATTTTAGAGATCACTAGTAAAGTCCTCTTCACAAAGGTAGGATCCACAGCTGGATCTACTGTAATAAATATTTCTCTAACTTGTGGATCTCTTGTGAATGTGATTTCTCAGCTTCACTGGGTCAGTATATTACATCAATTCTTCACTACTGCTATTTAGAAATTTTTTCCTCATCTGTAACCTAAATCTTCATTCCTAATTCAGCTAATTTTTTATGCTGTTTCTGGGGATGTGAGGAAATGTCCATCAACATCGCTCATAACAGCTTTTTATGTTCTGAAAGAAGTTGTCCTGTCTCCTCTTAGGCTAACCTTTTTTAAGACTGAAGTCTCTGGTCTTGACAGTCTTTCCTAGCACAAATTGCTTATCACTTCCCTGCTCTTGTTAACTTCCCTTGAGTTCTTCTTCAGCTTGTCTTTTGCAGTCCTCCATATAGGGATTCACAAAGTTGGACACAACGTTCTGGCTTAGGCTAAAACAATATCAGCAAATGATTTCTGATCTTTATTTACAAAAGAACCTTAGTTCTCTGTGAGGTCTTACACAACGCACCTCCTGTTTATGCATCCTAGATTGGATTTCTAGTCTGCTATAACCCTGTGTCTTTTTCTGTTATCTTCCTTTTTACTCATTATTCCCATTTTCACATTCTGTGCATTTAATTTCTTTCAAAAGCATATGTTGGTGGGTTTTTTTCCCCTCTTTCTGTGCTTATCCTTTGAGTTGGATCTGATTGTATTTTTTTCAGATTTTTTTCCTTCATTTTGAGATAATTTTAAATGCAATAAAAAGCATGTGCTCAGAACTCTGGACTTTGTATCATTTGCTGATTTGTATTTGTTCTTAATAGATAAGTTTCTTATTCCATTGCTTTTTTTATTCTGTTGCATTTGTGGTATTGAAAATATTTTGTAGAACTGGAACAGGACAAACCCAGGGGAGTTTCTTTTTGACACACTTTTCCAAGTCCTGATAATTACCAAACTCCTGATAAGTACCTTTTGGACATTTTCTCCATGATTTCTATACAGTGTTGTTTTACTTTGCTAACGACAATGGTTAGTCTTGTGTTTTATTCCTATGTTAAGATGCTTTGCTTTATAGATTACATTGTATATTCTGCCAGAAATCAGTTACGTGACACTATATTGTTTTTGAGAAGAATACAAAAAAACTTAAACCCTGAATCTTACATGTTAATCTTATAGGTGTTTACAAATCGATTAATGTCTTGTTCTAACTCCCTCTCCCCAAGTTTGGAAAGCTTTCCTCATTTTGATGATAGTGCTTCGATTTGCCCTTTTGAGTCCTGACAACCTCTCCTGTTCTCCTGAGTTATCGCAGAAAATTAAGACAGTCTCCTTAAATATTTTAGAGCGAATTACAGTTGATCTTGCTGTCCTCAGCACATTTCTTCATGTATAGTGATTTTCTTTTTTTTTTATTCTTATCCCTTGTAAATATGTCCAGATATGTAACATTAAAAAAAAAAAAAAGTTGAAGAAAGCATGAAAAACTGAAGCCTTCTGTGCACTCTTTGCCTTTCCTAACTCTTAATGGACTTTTGTTTTAATCGTTCTTATATAATCTTCTATTATTTCCTCTTGTCCCTTGTAAACTACAACTCATTATACACCTTTGCCTTTCTGATCTTTATTTTCATGCTTTTGCTGTTCCATAGTGTTGTTCCTTAAAGTTCTTGTTGCATCTTGAACAATTTTGTGATTATTCTTTTGTTAGTATTTAAGGATGAAGCTATTTTTGGTATGCTATCATCCTATCCTTACAACGGAACAGTTTGACACTGTGCCTTTCAAATAGCAAGGTAAATTGTATAAACCCATTAAAATATGCGTGTAGGATGTAGCACATGAAATGATGGTCCTTGAGGAGTATTGCTTGTACAATGAAGAAAAATTTGCATTTTTTCAGTAGTAGGCAACATTAAAATAATCTCAGTAATTTAAATAATTTCAGCATTTGTTTACCTTCATAGACAGAAATCAGATTGTAAGTAAAACCTGTTGTTAAGTATTTACATGCCTATTTGTGGACAGAAGCTGCTTTTAGGTTTCTAAAGTGTACATACTCAATACTGTTAAAACTTTAAATCTGTTAATTAATTAAGAACTATTAAAGAACTTCTAGAATAGCAAGGCCTCCCAACAGTAAATGTTGGCTGCATTATCATGCCCTGAATTATTCCTTCACATACAAATTATGCTTAAGTAAGAGAAAAATGAATTGCAACATACCCTAATGATCACTGAGTAGGATAAGCTTGGGAAAATGGTATATTTGCCTTGCATATGACCTTTAAGTTGTTTTTCATATTGTATGCTCTTACTGAGCTGTTCATCTCGTATCCAAAGGTAGCTTCTATGATATGGAAAGAAGTAATCACTCAGGAAAGACCAGAATTATTTAAGGGTCCATTTGGATATGGAGGAATATAGTGGGGGTTTATTCCTGTTGGAGAGTTATTAGATGGTCAGTTCCTGTGTGCATAGATTTAGGAAGTTCTGCCTTAAAAAGCGTGTAGGTCAAGTTAGAAAAATATAATCTGAAGTTACAGACTTTTCTATCCTTACTTTCCACTGCAGCATACTTTATTAAATTTTATTTGAGGATTTGGAAAGGGAAAGGAGTAGTGTTTTTGTTTTCTTATATGTCATGGCTTAGTGAAGTTTTCGTAGAAACACATAGGTTTGGGTTGAAGGGACCTTGAAGTCCAACCCCTCTGCCATGGGCAGGGACATCTTTCACTGGATCAGGCTCCTTACATTCTCCAGTAATTGCAGGATTATGAATTGTTTCCTGAAGCAACTGATACCTCTTCTGTTCAGTCATCTTACTTTTTGGTTTGAATTTTACTTTTTTTTCATCATGAAAGTGAAGAATAAATCAAAGTAGCCAAATCTGTTGTGACACCCTGTGGAGTTCACATGTACATATCAGTGTTAGACAGGTTCAGATAGCTATTTTAATTTCAGAAATTCGTGTCAGTACAACATGGTTTAATTTGGTGAGGGCTTCAGTGGGATTGCCTGGAATTAACATTGAGCTTATTATTTAGAAGCTACCATTATTTTTCCCTATTACTGCCCCTTTTGTCAGAGAAGAACATAAACATTTAGTTCCCATATTTCCTGAACTTTTCTTGCCTGTTTTTTCTTTGGTTCATTCAGGTCTGTAACAGTGCGGGCTGCTTGCTGGGAAAGCCAGGCTCTGTGTTGTCCCTAGAGGTGGTGGCTGCTGCCCAAGTGGCCAGGAACTCTTTTCCTGGTGTAGGAGGGTATTGCAAAAATATCAAGTTTGGACTTTTTCTCTTGGAAAACAATCTGTGGAGAACATTTTAGCGTGTTTGCCATGAGCAAAAGGCTTTTGATGGGGGCAGAGCTGTCTTTGCCAACAGTGCGTTTGTTTGGAAGCTGCTATTTTTGGCCTGTTAGCTTCTGAGCCTTTTGTAATAGCAGAAAGAGGAAGTGAACAGTGAAATCACTTTAATAACATATTTCCTGGTTGAAGTGACTTATCTGTGAGGCCTAGACAGAGGAGATGTCATTTCCTGGATTACTTCTCTTCAGTTCGAACGGTCTGTTTTACTGTGTAATCTTTTGACCCAGCTTCTTAATTGTAGTGTAATTTTCGTGTTAAGTAATGTAAACTAGGTGTTTTAATGAAAATGTAAAGCTTTAAGGAAACACCTTTTGACAAAACACTAATGTGCAAGACGAAGTCTTTCATAAACTGCATGTTGAACTTGAAATCCCTTACCTTAAAATTATGTTCAAGAGCTTAAAATCTTGTCTTTAAAAGATTATGATAATAAGGTTTGTTCACAAGGATGAACAAAATTGACACTCTTTCTATTCTTTGTGATGTTGATACTACTCACCTCTCTTAGATGCCAGCCGTAGCTGATCATCCTCAAGAGTTAGGACACTTCCAAATAGTTAAGAATAGGCAGTTGCACTCTTCTCAAATTTCTGTTTGTTAATAACTACTTGTGAAAATTGTTACCAGAAGTCCATAAAGAGGAGGCAGAAAGAGCTAATAAAAAAACTAGCTGCAAATATAGTTCTCAGTTTTTATAGCCCACAAAAAGGCTGTGGAATTAGAATGACATAGGGGAAAATCAGTGACATCTGAAATGATAATATATAACCAATATATAAATTGGAAGTTACAGTTGTTTTGGACCTTGTAATCCAACTTTACTAAAATGTCTGCTGGGGGTGGTAACTTTATTCTTTTCCCTGACTTTGTGCATAAGATATAAGTAGAGCACACTATAAATGTTTTACTTGGTTAACCTATAAAATATCTTTGCATGAAAAGCATTAAAATATCAGGTGACCTTGCCTCCCCCCCCCAAATATGAAGAACAAAAATATGCCTTATTGATTTGTGTTAGCACAGAGTGCTTTTACGTTTCCCTTAAAATGTCTACCCAGTTGTTAGTGATCATTAAAATGTTTCAATAGCAATGAAAGAAGAATGTAAAAGGAGTGACAAATAAGGTATTAGACTGTGAAGAGAGAAATAGAGTAAGAAGGTGCTCAGAGCTCTAGAGAACTAGTTTTTGTTTTTGAATCTGTGCAGTAGAAATGAGAACTGTAATTCATCAGGAAGAATATGTTCAGGACCTATTGTGAAACTCTAATTCCATTAAGAGATTGTAAAGAGTAATTCTTACTTTGACTGTAGATTGATACTGTAAACTACAGTCATGTATTAATGCAGTTATATTGCACATATATTAATGACAGTGTAGCTTCAAGTTGTATGTGATGTTGGAGTCAGGTGGTGTGTGTAGACTACCAGCTAATTGGAATTGAGACTTCATTGTGCTAGGTAAAATTATAAAAGATGGCCCAGCTGTTCTCCATCAGGGCATTCAGTATGTTCCTTTTCTACATGTTGCAAGGTGAGGATCTGTATTTCTGCTGACATACTGTGCTACAGAATGACATATCCTTTTTTGAAGGCAGTGTTTGCTAAATAGAGAGTTTGGTATTACAGATTCTATTACGTTATTTTGCAGGAAGTCACCTCAAGTCAGTACTTTCTGTTGGATTTGTCCAGGTTATTGGTCAGTTCCTGTGCAATTCATGCAGTGACTAATCCATAAGTATTTAACAACTTTGTTACTTTGGTTTGGTTTTACTGTATCTTTTGTGAAAATGTCATTGAATTTAAGAATAGGTCCTAAGTCTTCCATCTCTCTGAAAGATGAGTACAATGTCCTAGTGCATCCCTCTTTTATCCTTAGTGGGTCTTGCAGGAACGGTTATGGTCAAGGCTGAAATAATGCCTATAAATGTTGTTCTTGAAGTAACTAAGATTGCTGGCATGTCTTCTTTACTGACTTCTCTTTTTTGTTTATTAACACTGTTTTATGTTTCTTTTTGTAAGGAAGTTCTAAAATGTGATATGTAAGACCTTCACGCCGTTCATGTTACATAGATTCAAGAGTAAAATTCCACCTTTTCTCTGTGCCGCAGTGGAAATTTGTAAATGTTACATCACAGAATGGTTGAGGTTGGCAAGGACCTCTTGAGATCATCTAGTCCCAACACCCCTGCTGAGTGCAGGGTCAGCTAGAGTAGGTTGCCCAGGACCACATCCCGTCAGGTTTTGAATATCTCCACTGATGGAGACTCCACAACCTCTCTGGGCAACCTGTTCCAGTGCTTGACCACTCTCGCAGGAAAGAAGTGTTGTGTTCAGATAGAATTTTTTGTGTTCTACCTTGTGCCCATTGTCTCTTGTCCTGTCAGTGAGCACTACCTTTTCTTCATTCCCTCCCATCAGGTACTTATACACATTGATGAGATCCCCTGCCCTGAGTCTTCCCTTCTCCAGGATGAAGAATCCCAGCTCTCTGAGCCTTTCCTCTTATGTGAAATGCTCTAGTGCCTTAATCTTCATGGCCCTTTGCTGGACTCACTCCAGTAAGTCCCTGCCTTTCTTGGTTTGGGGAGCCCAGGAGTCGACACTGCACTCCAGGTGTGGCCTCACCAGGGCTGAGTAGAGAGGAAGGGTCACCTCCGTTTGCCTTCTGGCAACGCTCCTCCTAATGCAGCCCAGGATGTTGTTGGCCTTTTTTTCCTACGAGGTTGCATTGCTGGGTCATGGTCAGCTTGTTGTCCATCCACCAGGACCCTCAGGTCTTTCTTTGCAAAACTGCTTTCTAGCTTGTCAGGCCCTAGCCTGTACCTGGAGTTATTCCTCCCCAGATGCAGGACTTCGCATTTCCCCATGTTGAACTTCGTGATATTCCTCTCTGTCCAGTTCTCCAGCCTGTTGAGGTGCCTTTGAATGGTGTGTCAGCCACCCCCCCAGTTTTGTATTGTCTGCAGGGTGCAGCGGGTAATGAAAGTAATGAAGATATTAAGCAGTACTGGCTCCAGCGTTGAGTGCTGGGGTGCACTACTAGTGACTGGCCTCCAGCTGGACTTTGTGCCACTGATCACAATCTTCTGGGCCTAGTCTTTCAGACAGTTTTTAATCTACTTCATTTGTCTAACTTGTACTTTGTCAGCTTGTCTATGACACTTCCCAAGACACTTGCATTTGTTAGGAAATAAAAAAAATAAATTGCAATCAAATCTCTTAATTTTGAAAATGTGCTTAATCATTAGTGGTTTTTGCGGTGAAAAGTGACATCTCCACAGGCGAGGTAGTCTTATTTGTCCATGTGCGTATTTAGGACAGTCTGGCATTCAAAATGTATTTAATAATCTTGGGCCTCGCCTTTAACTCTATCCAGGTAGATACATTATTAGAACAAGTATAATAATTCTCGTGATATTTGCAACAAATGATCCCTTCCCAGATATATTAAGAAAAAGCCCCATAAAATCAGCAGGTTGTTAGCTATAGCCTCAGTTATTAAGAAGACTGAAAAGCTGTCTAGTTCTGTTGGCTGCCTATCCATAAATGTGATGTGGTCTCTGACTTAAATCTCTGTGATGCCCTGTCAAGGCTTGAAAACCTGAAGAAACAGTCTCAGGATTTTGTTCTTAGAGCAGTGAACAAAGCTGCCACTTCAGGCAGAACACTGAAGATGCTGAGTATGAATGGAGTCTCTGGCTCTTCTTAGTATCTGAAACTAATTTTTATTTTTATTTGTCCCTGTGTAACTGGAAAGGGCTTTGTGTTTTTAAGAGTAATTTGTTAAGTTTTTCTAGGTTGCTGAAAGGTGGAATTGAGTTAAGTCTTGTAACAGGCATTTTAAAATACTATTTTTAGTTTAGATTTTGGTGATCTCATACCTTGCCATTTTAAGAGGTCTCAGTTGTTTTCTGTGGAGGCATCAATAATTGGTAGCAGAATGGCATGTAGAGTTCTGGCTTGTCTTCTGTTGAGTCACTTAGAAAAAGTAATCGAGTCTTGCGAGCTTGACTTATGTGGTGAATTGTCATCTTAAGTTTAGGTCATGTCTTGCTTCCAAGAAGAAAAGTGTGCAGTTGGTTTTTGAACATCCAAAACGAGAAGGTAGAGAGACTGTGATCAAAGCAATAAGATGGATAATACAAGCATAAAGTTTTTGAACAGGCAGGAGAAGTGTAACAAATAACAAAAACAGATTGACTGAACCGAGTATCTTAAATCAGTGTTTAATGAGTAGGATTACTTACTGGTTAAGATTAAAACTACTACTCCAGTTCTGTAATGTTTATAGACCAACTTGGAGCCAGTCAGTGTGTGTTAGCTCCTGTGCTGGTTTATAAACATACTTGGGAGCTTGTTTGATTTGCCTACTAGGAATGTAATGAATGCTTGGAATATTACATAATCAGTCTCAGTGTAGTAGTTTTAAGAAAGTTGTTAATTAAGATTTAGAACTCAGTTAACTTTTTTTTTTTTTTTTTTTTTTTTTCTTCTTCTTCCAGGATGGCTTGAATTCTTTGGTCCTTGATCTGGATTATCCAGCGCTGAGGAAGAACAAGAACATTGATAATTTCTTAAATAGATGTAAGTTGCAAGTGGCCCTTAAACAATGATGCTGTGATCTCAGTCATAGGAAGCTGAGTGGTCAGAAATGCGTTGCTGATTTTCATTTTACTAATTTTTATAACTCTGAGCTTCTATATTCAGCAGTCTTTGGAAGACCATTTATTACAGAGAAGTATCGCTTTGGGGAGTCATTGTATTGATGAAAGTATGTTGGAAAATACCAGCTGTAGGTTGTAATTTTTCCAACAGTTGGAAGAATCCTTTTATGTTTGTTTTTTTATCTTAAGTATGTGCAGCGACATAATTTGCAAAGCATATCCCAGTTATTATTCTTTAGAAATTAATTACTCAAAATGTCAACATTGTATATACAGTCTTATTTAATTTATAGAGAAGCCTTCTGTTGATTTTTAAAACTAAATTATTGTACCTTAAAATCTGTTGGTGCATTTTTGAACCTTTGTATAAATGTTTGTGATTCTCCCCAAATTAATTGTAGACAGGATCTTGGAGTTTGAGTGTATGAAAATGGAAGACAGTTACATCAGAGTAGCTGTATTTTGTCTTTTTAAAGTGTTTTCTATCCATGTATATAAACAAGTTGTTTTTTTCTTGTAAAAATAGTAGATTATTTTCTTTAAAATGTGAGTTGCAGTGAGTAAGCCTTCTTAGAACAACTATGCTCTGTAGTGAGCTTATTTTGAGATATATGTATATATTTTTAAACCTTTTCTATTGCATATGTTGAGGTTACTGCAGGTGCAGTTTTATCAGCAACTGTTCTTGATTCTTTACTGGTAAGAGCTATGTGTGTCTGCCCTCCATTGCTCTGGGACTCCTTTGAATATCCACTCATGCTCCTCAGTTAAATGGTGGCTGGTGTAGTCATTTGTGGTGAGTTCTTATGTTTGGAATTCAGTGCTTCTCCATGAGGTTTAGCAGAGCCCTATAGCTGGACATACAGCTTTATAGTTGCCAGTGAAGTCTCATTTGGAGAAGTCACTGAAAGCAGAATAAATAAGAAACAGCAGATTACGAAGGAGAGGCTACCTTGGGATTTTTCTTAGTTTGAGTTCAAAGGAATTCAAGCAGATACTTATGAAAGAAAGGGTCAGGAGCAGCATTTTAAGTAATTTTGTTACCTGAACTGTGCATTGTACGTGTGATGTGAGGGAAAAGCCCTATCTACAGCAAATACGAAAATGACGTAAATGACAGTATCAGTAACTTTTATGAGCTGTTCAGATTCACCTTTACATTGCAGTACTGTTTTTGCAGTAGGACAAAATTAGAAACCTTTTTCTAATCAGAAGACTATGGGAAAACAATTTAACATTGGGAACAGGTTTTTTGTTTTGGTTTTTTTCTGCAGCCTTTGAACATTCTTGTTCTCTGTCTGCCTTCTCCTATTCTAGGTAGTAAATATTATTAAGCATCTGATGTGGCCTGCAGGCAGAAACCCAAAAATATACAGTTGAAATAGTTAATTAAGAGTTTTCAGGGGTGCACTTCATCCTTACCTGTTGAACTTTAAAAAAAGCATGTAAGAGCTGACTCTTTTGGCTCACACATTGTGAGGCTGTGCATCTCTTAAGAGTCACCCATGTAACTTCTCTCCTGTTTCCGTACTGCCTGGGAGAGAATGAAAAATAATACTGAAAAAAAATTCTGTGATTTACACTTTTCTTAAAAAAAATATTTCTGAAATGAGAATTTTGTAAACATTTGAAGATGGTAATATTTTGGCATTGCAACTGAAAGAATCAGTCCTGCCACAGCGATTTATTTCAAAGTTCTTTCTGGCACAGGTGTTTGTGTGGTTTGTTATGAACCAGATTGGGGAACTGAGCAGAATTAATGCAAAGAGTGGGGTGGTTGGTTGGTTTGTTTCTTTTTGTTAAAACTAGTGAGGCAAAAGAAGAGCAAAGACCAGTTTCTGATTTTCATTTTGCTTCACTGATATTTGTGCCAACACAAAGGGAGCTGCTTGGGTGCAGGAAAAAATGGGACAACTGGGTTGTTACTGGCCTTTCCATTTTATGTGATTTAAAGTTGCTGAACCCATAGCTCCTGTCTTTTTGGAAACTGTTCTGAGGGTAGCAAGTGTCAGTGGAAAGGAAGAGTGTACACATGTTTGCTGAAGCTGAAGCCTCTCGCTACCTTGGACTTGGAAGAAGAGTTGGGAATTGTATTACTAATTTATAGAACAGTAAGTTGTTGCTTGCTTAGGTTAGGGAACAGTGAGTTCTTGTCTCTTCTGATTTTTCTCAGCGTCTGAAGAGCTGTAGCAAATGCCTAGATGAGAATTACTGTCAAAAGGTTCTGACAGACTCTGATGAGCGGTCTGTGCTGGGGGCCTGGAGCCTGCATCCCTTCTCAAGGCATCCAGCAGCAGCCGCAAAGAGGTGGCAGGGCCATCTTGTGAGTTAGCACTCTGTAGTGCAAAGTGAAGCAGCTGGGGGGGAGTCGTTGCTTACAATTGTTTTAATCCATATTACACAAATCTTCAAAAATTGTGAAGAACACCGCAATAATCATCACACTTTCAGTCAATTTAATCACTTAATTCTTCCACAATAACACTTTGAGAAGGAAAGTTTTTCTTCTACCATATTCCCAGCGGTTTGAATACACCCTACGTCAGACTTACTGCAAGTCATTGCTAATCAGGTTAATGTTTTATTAATAGCTTATTTTAATTTAAAAATGAAATGGTTTGCATCTCAGCTGAGACATTAATTGATATTCAGCTCAACTTATAGTTTCAAGCTGAAACTCAAATGTTTTAACTCATTTCACAAAGCTTCAATTTATTAACTGCCCATACTACAGGAGTTTGGTATATCCTACTTCTGTAACTACTTTACAGAAACAGCCTCTTCACATGTTTAATATGCAAGAAACTTTATCATTGCCTGCTTTCCCTTACTATTCTGATTTCTTACCTCTTGCTCTAAGGCACTGAACCAAAGTAGAACATGTGTTTATTGTAAGAGGCACATAAGTACCTCATATAATACAACCGTTCCTTTTCAGTCTTCTGTATTGCTTTAATCAACTGTTAGGATTCTGGTTAAATCGCTGCTTTCTTGGAGTATTCATGGGACAGGAAAGCATAATGTAATATTTAATTCCCAAAACAATGAGAGGAATCTCATAGTCCTCTGAGAGCAAAAACTAGCTTGCTTATTTTAGAAAAGAAGCTTGAGCTTTCCAGCATGGGCTTGGTGTAGCAAATCTTTCCTGGTCTTTTCTTTTCCTCTTCTGTCATCTAGGCTATGACAACAGGCTGAGTAAATTCTTCCAAGAATCATCTTCTGCCATCTGAGATTTGCCAAGTGTTTGTCTTAGCGGCTTGTGCCTTTTTTGGTGGTCTCCCATGCAGGTACTAAAAAGCCTGCTAGCTGCTTTAACTTCTGGGAGAAGAAAGTTAATTAAGCAACAGGTTTAAGCAACAGTTAAAAATATTTAATCATTTATAATCTTATCATCGGGAATAGAAGAGCATGAAGAATGGATTCTGAGGAGGTCCAAACAGCAGCACAGGGAGTGGTGCCATCAATGGGCCTGGTACAATCCAGAAGCCTTGACTCCCTAAATGGATCAGTGACTTCCTCCTACGCATTATCCAGCATCACTCAAAAATTGGAAACCTCTATTGTTAAAATTATTTGCTGATGTTTTGGAGGTTGGCAAACTTCTAGAGAGTAATGGCAATGGACATATTTACAGTAGAAGGAACAGCTTTTAGTACAGGTGGATCACTCGTGCAGCAGCTTTGCTAACCGCCTGAATAAACTGCCTGGAAAGTTGCTTTTGCCATTTTTTCTGTCCAAGCAGACACTGCTTATTTGGAAGATTTATCTGTTAAGATTAACTTCTTGCAAAAGTAACAGTTCTGCTTCCTTTCCTCACATTTTGTTACATTGCTTGAAGTTGCTAAATCATGTGCCAGTCATGCAGTTAGCAACAGAAATGCATTACCTGGTATGGCGTTAACGCCTATCGTGACTGTAATTCTCTGTGCTCCATACTTCCTGTCATTGACAGAGATGAAACGTGAGATGCCAAGAAGAATCTTAGAAATTTAGTGCACTGTAGAACTTACATTAAATTAAGGGCCTAATTGCCCCGCTGGTTATCTCTTGGCTTCTTTAAGGCCACTCCTTGTCAGGTCTTTGCAGTCGCCTCTGCAGGTTGGGCTCCAGTTCCATTCTTAATGATATTGTTCTGGTAAGAGTAGGGGTGGAAAAGGTATCATACAAGCAACTTTTCCCAAGCAGAGTATGAATTAGAGCCACAGTGTTTAAGACAGAATGTCTTAGATGTATAAACAAGTTATGTGTCAGTGTTACTAACCACTTTTCTATTTGAGTACTTGGTAGATACAAAGCAATTCAGTTCTGCCATCAGGCTTACTTTCATTAAGTCAGGGATGTGTCTTCTGCAGAGGACTGCTGCTTTCTGTTTTCCTATTTTCCACTCTTTTTGTCTATGCAATATGAAATAGTTCTTGTGTCCCCCTTTCTTTTCTCTGGAGGGGGAGATGCTAGCTTGCCTGAAGTTATGCCTTATAGTTTCTGCAAGGTCTCCAGCAGCTTCTTGTTCCTCACACACCATGGACCAGATAATATGTATGCACCCCTAATTACTTCAGTCTTTCTGTTGTGCTTTTTGTTTGGTTTTGGGCGGGTGTGGGACTGCAGCACTTCCTGGCTGTACTTCAGTTTAAGTTCTGGCTAGACTTTTGCCTAGGGCAGCAACTTTTGACTTAATGTACTCCATAGCAACACTCATTGACTGACTGTGTCTGGTCTGTGGGGATAAAATTGCACTCCCTTGCATTTTTATTCCACATATGTACACACCCCAGAACTGCCTGATACACGTTCTTAACTTTTAAGAAAATAACCTGGATATGAACTTTTTTTTTTTTCCTTAAAGAGCAGAAAAGCTTGGGTTTCTCCTCCTCCCCACACCCCTTTACTCTTCTAGTCAGGTATTTATTCCATTTTCACAAGCACTTGTAACCTTCAGCCACATTCTTGCTGCCAGCTGTCAGTGACTGATCCAAAGACTCTGCCCTTTCAGAAAGTGAAGCTTCATTGGTTTAAAGGTTATAGTGCTATTTTCAAGTAGTAAATCAAAAGCTGTCTTTAAACTCTTGCTATCCAGCATTCCTGGTCCTTCCTGTGTTAAAGAAGAAACCTGAGTCACGGGTGATGACATTCTCACATTTTAGGACTTTTACTCAAATGTCACAATATTTCTATAAGATTCCATTATATTCTGGGGCTGGGGAGTCCATCTAATGTCTTCTTTAAACCTAACATTTTTCTTCTGCTGGGCTTCATACTGTTGCAAATTCATGAGGCTGCAAGATGCAATCTGTAGTACCTGTATGCACAGATACCACAAATGTACAAACTCATCTGCGTGAAACCTTCTGAAGATTCAGTCCTCTACTAAAAGGGTAGTGTTGGAAAGGCCTCCTGCACCTTGAATTAGATCATGTTATGTGATACATGAACTAGATGATATGATCCAGCATGTTGCAATTATGACATTGCTTCCGGGTTTCTCTGAGCTTGCCTTCTTGCAGCACATTTTTTGTTTCAGGTTAGTTCCATGCTTTGATTATCTGTTCCATATCTGTTAAATTTTGTGACAAAATAGACAATCCATCTGTATAACTGATACCATCACAATATCTGCATCCCTAGATGGTGATGATTACTTCTAATGAAGATTATTAAATCTTAGTTAAAGGAGTTAGGAGGAGTGACCTCATTGCTCTCTCCAGCTTCCTGAGGATGGGACATGGAGAGGGAGGTGCTGAGCTGTTCTCCCTGGTATCCAGTGATAGGACATGTGGGAATGGTTCAAAGCTGCACCAGGGGAGGCTTAGACTGGACATCAGGAAGCATTTCTTTACCGAGAGGGTGGTCAAACACTGGAACAGGCTTCCTAGAGAGGTGGTCGATGCCCCAAGCCTTGTCAGTGTTAAAGAGGCATTTGGGCAATGCCCTTAATAACATGCTTTAACATTTGGTCAGCCCTGAAGTCATCAGGCAGTTGGACTAGATGATCATTGTAGGTCCCTTCCAACTGAAACAGTCTATTCTGTTCATCTTTCAGTAGAGTAAGTAGGATTTCTCCATCCTCAGCATTTCACAGGGATGATAGAACTGGTAGCTCCTCAGCTGGCATCTCATTTGCTTACTTCATATATTGGGTTTTTCATTGCTTAACTGCAGTGTGTAATGTAATGCTTAAAGAGTTTCACTGGAGCTGCATTAACATTGTTTATAATTTCTGTGTTATATTTTGAACACAGAAGTATTCCTGTGAGTTTATGACCAATAATGGAGCCATGTAAAACTACACCCTACTCTTTCAACATGTTTAAATCCCTGCCATATCATCTCACACATCTGAAGACATTTGAAACATCTCAGAAACATTTGAAAATAAATTCATGTGATTCCCGTCCCTCATGAGGTGTAACATTGAGTTCAAACATGTAATTGCACATTCTCTCTGACTTGAAATTTGCTGATATTCCTTCTCAACTGCTGCTTCCTGTGAATTTGCATTTGTCCTCCTTGTCTTGTGCCAGTGCTTCTGCAATTAAGTAAGCTTCCAAGCACAGTCTTCCCTTCTCAAATTGCAAAATTAGTTCACATCATGAATGAAATAATAAACTTGGTGTGGGTGAAGCACTGTTGCTGTGCTATGCTTCCTGTCTAAGCTTTCATGATTCACTTTAGAAAACAGGCTCAGAATTCTCTCAACTACTTTTCCTGTTCACACTCTGGATTACTTCACATTCTTACTGGTACACTGAACATAGCACATTTGTCTGCTTTCGAGGTTTTAATTGCCTCTGCCCTTACAACTTCAGTAGCAGACTCTTTTCCCTCATTATTAACTTTCTTTTTCTTTATATCTCTCCCTTCCCCTTCACAACTAATCTTTCCCTCAGAAGAAGAAATTTTTAGTTGCATTTTTGTGTTCCACAGGTTAGGAAGGACCTCTGGAGGGCAACTGGTCCAACTCTTTGCTCAAAGCCGAACCAGTTTTGATGTTAGATCTGATTGTTCCCGTCCTTGTGCAGCTGCATTTTGAAAATTTCCAAGGACGGAGGTTTTGCAGCTCCACCAGACAGTCTGCTCCATTCCCAAATTCTGGGGGTTCTTTTCCTACTAAGTAGGATTTCTGGTGTTGCAACTTGTCTGTTGCCTCTTGTCCTTTCGCTTTGCACCTCTTAGAATTAAAACCACCTTTCAACTTCTGTTGAGGCTGACCATTTAGACTTCCCTAAGCTGAACAATTCCAGTTCTCTCAGCTTCTCTATGAGCATCATATGGTCCCACCCTCTAAGCATCTTGGTGGCCTTCCATTAAGGTAGGGATTGTTTTGATATTTTTCTTGCACTGAGGAGCCCAAAGCTAGACATAACATTCCAGACATGGTCTCACAAGTGACAAACAGAGGGGAAAAAATCGCTTCCCTCAACCTACTGGCTATGCGTTTACCAACACAGCTTTGTATGCAGTCAGTGCAAAGGCTTGCTGCTTGTTCCACTTTGTTCATCTTGTTGTCCACCAGGGCTCTCAGGTCGTCTTTCTCAAGGTGCCTTCCAGCTGGTGAGTGCCATCCTGTACTATCGTGTGGTGTCATTCCATCCCAGCTACAGGACTCTGCATTTGCCTGTGTTGAACTTTGTGAGGTTCCTGTTAGCTCATTTACCCATCCTGTCTGGGTCCCTCCCGAGAGCAGTCCTGCCCTCCAGTGTATCAGCTGTGAACTTTGAACCACTGACCATGACACCAGCAAGTTTTCCACCACCTTGTAATTTCTCTGCACAATCCCTGTCAGCCTGGTTTGGCTGCAAAGATACTTTGAGATGCAGTGTTGAAAGTCATGCTACAGTCAAGGAAAAGGCTCTCCCCTTGTCCACCAAGACAGACATCTCGTCATGGAAGGCAATCAGGTTAATCAAATGCAGTTTGTCTTTTTTAGATCCATTCTGGCTGTTCCCATCCTTTCTTGTCCATCAAGTGCTTGGAGGTGGATTCCAGGATTTGCTCCATGATCACTGTGGGCAGTGAGGTTAGGCTGCTGTTCCAGCCTGTAGCTTTCTGGATCCTCTTTGTTGCCCTTCTAAAACACAGACATGATATTTGCTGTTTACCAGTCATCAGGAGCCTCCCCAAGATGCCATGACCTTTCAAAGGTGATGGAGAACAGCCTGGTAACAGTGTTGACTTGCTCCTTCAGCACACTCGCATGCATCTTGTGTCATCTCATGGCCCGGTGTATGTCAAGTTTGCTTTATTGGTCCTTAGCTCTGACTTCCTCTACTGCAATACTTCACTGCCCCACACTCTGCTGTTAGCTTCAGGGAGCTGGGAGGCCTGTGAGCAGAGCTTCCAGTGAAGTCTGAGGCAAAAAAGTCATCGAGTACCTTGATCTTCTCCACATCCTTTGGCACTAGATCCCCTACCCCCTGAGAGCAGCAGGCCCAAATTTGCCTGATTCTTTCTTTTATTGCCAGTGTATTCATAAAGGCTCTTGTTTCCCTTCATAACCCTGGCTAGTTTCAATTCCAGCTGAGCTTGGCTTTCCCAGTTCCATCCTTGCATCCTTGGGAGATTCCTGCTGGGTAGCCCATGCCTGCTTCCATGTTCCAAACCTTCACTTTTTGTGCTTGAGTTGAGGCAGAGGTTGCCTATTCAGCCAAATTGGCTCTCCGCCATGCCTGCTCGATTTCTAGCTAACTAGAACAGACTGTTCTTGTGCTATGAACATGTAATCTTTGAAGACCAACCCACTCTTCTACCCTCCACAGCAGCTTCCCACAGGATCCTGCCTGTGAGTTCTCTGAACAAGCCATAGTCTGTTCTCCTGAAGTCCAAGGTCTGTTATTTTCCTTCCTCAGTTCTCTCAGGGTCTTAAATTCCAGCATCTCACGGTTGCTTCAGCCAAGGCTGCCACAGACTTTGTCATTCCTGGCCAGTTCTTTTGTGTTTGTGAGTAATAGATTAGACTGCCTCCCTGATTGGGCTTGTTGCTCACTTGGGTCAAAAGAAATGTTCTTGATGGTCAGGCATCTCCTGGATTGCTTGTAGCCTGCCAGGTTGCTCTTCATGAATATGCAGGAATGGTTGAACTATTAATTAGATGTTTGTTATCATTAACTCCCCATTGACAATGTAATCTTTAATGTCATACTGAATTAACTGTATCTCTGTTCCTTTTTTTTTTTCCTGTATTCAGATCTGAGATCCCCTTTAATGCCTTTCTTGGGATCAAATTGCACAGTTTTTGACCCTGAACAGGAATCTCGCAATATATACCTCTACTGCTCTCTGAATATAAGCATCCACAGCTTTTGATACAACACATGCTCTTCCCTGGTAGAGGTCTTGCTGCCACCAACCTGTTTAGCTTTGTTTTGTTCTTCCTCTAAGCATGTGTGGGGGCGGTGTCAAATCTCGTCATGCTTAAGGAAGATTACCTCCAGTATTATGAATTCCATTCATTGCTCCCATTATCTTTTGTCCTTGTAATAAGAATAGATTTTTAAAATGCATTTAGCCAGGAATGCATTCACTAGCATGCTACATTTACAAAATTAAAGAGTCTAGAACCTTGCATGTTTTTAGAATTTGTCAGAGTTTCACTGGTTTCCCTTACAGATCCCCACAATTGCCAACAAGAAAAATACTGAGAGACAAAGCTTATCTGCAGAGTGTTGCACCAGAGGATACTTGAACAGAGCATTGTAGACCTAATTTTAAAAAGTGTAGAACTACATGTGCAGTGAACACTAAAAAGCACTTTGAGATGGCCAACAGTTACATAGACATAGGTAAACTTGAATTAGTATTTCGTATGGAATGAATGAGTGGATCTGAAGTCATATCCTTGCATAATCTGAAGTTGTACACAAAGGTTACTGAGTTATATTCCTTGACATTTGACTGCTGTTGAACCCTCCAGATGTGTAGGAGCGAGTTGCATCTGCATTGCTTTTGTGTGTAACAGGTACTTCACACTCCTGCGTTATCAGTGGAGTGTCAGTGGATCCTGGCAGCACAGCAGGTGGCAATGAATAATTGTCTGAAAATTCAAGATACGCATCTCTGGTTCTTTTCATTACCAGTCTTCCTGTAAGCTTGTGAATGATTATTAGGGGTGTGAAACGGCAGTCGGCAAAATCCAAAAGACATTTCAATTATTATGGCTAAAGGTAGAAGGTTAATAATGTCCAAACAATAATGAAAGGAGATATTAATAGTGACTGCAGATTTCAAGAATTACCAAGAAGGCTCTGAACACGTAAAGAAAAATAGCTTATATTGACTCTAAATGAAAAATATTAGAGAAAATTCTTGTATTCTGTTAATACATGCATTATCACAACTTTTCTTTGATTTGTTTTAGATGAGAAGATTGTGGAAAAAATACGAGCTCTACAGATGAAAGCTGAAGACTATGATGTTGTTAAGGTGATTGGAAGAGGGGCTTTTGGAGAAGTGCAGCTGGTAAGAATGTAATGATTTAATGATTAGACAGATTTATGGCTCCAGCCAAAACCTTTCCCAGTCTTGCATGCTTTATATCTAAAAATGCATTCTTATAAAGAATAAGTGTTATTTTCATTGTATCGTGAGGTCATTTCTGTGCATAGTAAACAGTACATCAGAGTTTAAAACATGATGGATTGGAAGGGAAGGACTTGGGAAACAGTTTGCTATCCTTTGATCAAAATGGAAAAGGCAGTTCATGGCAATTTAAATTTTTTTAGCTGCAAGCATTACTGTATAATAATATCTGAAACCTTCCTATGAAAGAGCAAGCTAATAGTGCAACAAAAAAAAAATTTGTTTTGCTCTTATAATTATGTTTTCATTGTATTTAACTGATAGGACTAACGCAAGATACTTTTTTTTAAGTCTCTTTTCTTAGCATTGTCCATTCAACATTGTATCCGATATAACATCTAATGTAGTAATGGGATTACTTTTAAAATTTATGTTGCAGAGAAATTCTATTTAAAAAAAAACAATCAAAATACAAAAAGTAGCTTAGTATATCACGCATATTCTGGTTTTCATTTAATTTTGATTTTTCCTGGACTTCCAAGTCATCTTGTGTGATAAATAGCACAAAAATGTGAGCATTAGGTGTAAGATGGATTGATATGTCAGTTTTGAAATAAGCTATGGATGTAAGCGCTAGATAGAATCTGAGAAAACAAACACCACGGACAAGTTATCGTGAGCTAACATAACCGTGCACCAGCTGATCCATGATAATTTTCTGTGTAAGCATTTTTAGAGGAAGAGAGATATGAAGCAAGTCAAAGGAAGGGGGAGAAACTAATTTGCAGGAATTGAAGCTTGTTATCTTGTTACCACAAGGTAACAAAAATTACCCTTTGGCTTGTGTCTTTTGACATGGAACTGACATTTTACTGTTCTGTACTAATTTTGCACTAGGAAGCTGGGAAAGTCATACTGTCTTGTAATGTAAAGCAATTCTGGAAAATACAAAGATGTTTTGGAGTTTGTTGAGGAATGTGGCAAGATCTTAGCGCAGAAGTGCTTATAGGAAGTTCACAGCATATAACGGCAATAAATTTATTATCTATTTATAAAATGACTTGTTTTTTCCATATTAGTATTGGGGGAAAAAACCACCCTGACTAGCCTAACACTTTTTGTGTGACTCATGGGTAATTTGCAAATTTAGATGTAATTCATGTGGCAGTTAACATTTAATCAGCAATTTTTATTCATTTATGTTGTTTTTTAAGGCAACTTCACCCAAGTGTGGCAAGATGAGAATGTAGCTCCCTCTTGCCTGTTTCTTTCTGGGTCACTTGCACTTTGTTATTATCCAGAAGAATTTATGAAGTATGGAGAGGAGTATTGTCAAAGATCCCCATTTTCAAACAAGACTTTAAAGAATTAATACATATCTTTATATGCTTTTATATCCTTGCTGGCAAGAGATTAAAAACAAAGCTAAAACCTTGAGCAGAACCTTTCTTATTTGAGAAGGAGCTGCTGCAGGGAACTTTGTCTACTCTTTGTCTTTTCACTGACAGTCATGTCAAATGGTTTGTTTTAAAGTCTTCTGTTAGGCATTTTTATCATTAGATATATATACACACACTTATAGTAGCTAATAGAGATGCTCCTTTTTCATGCGCTTGCATGGGAAGCCAGTGAAAAATCAAGTTATAAGGAGCAGACTTCCTCGTCTATTTGTTGGGGGGCGGGGAGGGGCAGACGGAGAGATGAAAAAGAGAAGATCCCAATAACAGAAGTCATGTGTGCTTTTTGGATGTCACACTGACATATTTGCTGGAAGCATCCAAGATAATTGTATTTCTAATATGCTTCAAAAATCAAAATACTTTGTTTTCATATGTATATTTCTAAGAATTTAAGGGGTTTTCTAAATAATTTTCATTTTCTTTTTAACAATTCATTTCAAATATAAGTTTTTAATTTGTTCTGGCTTAGAATGGAAACTTTTTTCCTTAATTCACTGTGTCATGCACAGTTTAAATTCTAAAGCAGGGATGATTTTTCACAGCGTATGTACTGCAGTTAGGTAGTTTGAAGGGTCTGAAGACAAACTTTTTTTCTCATTTGCCTCATAATTATAATGTAATAGTAAAATGCATAGCAACTTGTTCATATAATGGTGGTTTTGGTGGTTTTTTTGTTGTTCTGGGTTTTTTTAATTGTTTAAATAAGCCCTTCAAGCCCCCAAATAAAAAAAGCTAGGAATGCTTGGTATTGGAAGGGAACTTATGTGTGTTCATAGAGAGCTCTTCTGTACTTCATGCCAAGTTAAAAGAACACTCTTTTTCTGGAATGTAAAAATGTAAGTAGGAATCATAATGCTATGCAGTCTTACAGCTAACAAACAGTGGGTTAATAAATACAGCCGTAGATCTGAACTAATATTAGCTGGTGATGAGGGCATACATACCTAGATTTTTTGCCTCACAAGGTATGATATGAGTTTAAACTATTGAGCTAAGCTGTATCTATTTCGACTCCATTCAGATGTTACCACCACAGTTGCAGATGATGGATGTGCAGTAATCAAAATATTTTGCAACACATTCTGTGATCAAAATAGAAATTTGCTTCAGTAGGGGCTAAACGCAGAAAGAACCATAAATAAAACATGATTAACTACATGGGTTAAATGCATGAATGTCATGTTGTCAGTGTGTGCCGCTGTGCGTAAATATTTGTAGCACAAATATTTGTTAAATATGTGTAATAGTTAACTATAACAAGCCAAAAAATTAATATGTTAATATACAGCATAAAATTGTCAGCTATGCCCTCCTTCATTTAAATTCGTTTTGCCCAAGCTTTCTGCTCCAGTATAGAATTTTCTTGTGAAAGAAGTAGTGTGGAGAGATCAGCTTTCCAGATTCTAGCAAGAAAGGAAAACACATTCTCTACTGTTGTATCTTACAGCCAGATTTTTTAAAAAGCCTCGCTTTTCCCCCTTTCCTCCCCCCCTCCCCCCCCAGTTAAAAAATTCAGTCCAGTAAAGAGAGATCAGATGACTCTGGTCTGACCATCTGACTTTGGTGGAAAAACAATTTCCTTATAACTCCAGAAGTACTAAACTCTACTCTTGAGCTCTGGCCTCTGGCTTTCCTGGGTCTGTAGTGACAGGGAAAGCTAAGAAAATAATTGCCAGCTGCCAGATCGCTTCTTCTCTTACACAGTGCCATGAATAAAAGTGACTGGTGTCTAGGGCAGACAGAAAAATTGAGTTATGGTGCTTAATATGTTACTTGTGGTTTATTCAGAAACAGTAATTTATGAAAGCACTTCCTGAGTACCTCTTGTTTGTTTTCACTTGAGGAAAAATCCTCTTGATTTGAAATTGAAACATATCCTCAGTTCCTTCTCCCAGGTCTAATCACAAAGTACTATAATGTTGCAGTGACACAGCAGACTGACTTGTTCATGTACTGGAATAGAAAACTAAAGCAAGGCTAAGTCTTTCTTGTATTTGGATAGTAAACGATGGTCTGGGTGACAGTCTTTACTATGTGATCTCTCAGTGTTGCAAACCAGCAGTTGTCATGGCCTATGTAAACAGGTGCTGGTTTAGTTTTTTCCATTAAGTGCTTTGTTTATTAGGTTTAGTTCCCCAGCCACTGCTGATACATGCTTCTGTAGTAATGCAAATAAAGCAGTCATGGTCTGTTACCTGAAAATTTGTCAGGACATGAACTTTGGTACCCTATCTGTAGTAATTTCTTACTGTTCTATTAAGTATTTTAGCGTTTTTGTAATTATTTCAAACCTTAGAGTTCATTTCACAACTCCACTCTAGGATCTTCATTTTCTTTTATCGTAAAAGAGGTGGTACCATTATCAATACTACATACTCAATCTGATAACTTCAAATGAATATATTATTTTCTTTGCCTACAGATTTTCTTCTGATGTGAATGCTGTAGAAATTATGGATGCATTTTGTGTGTACTTGTTTCTTGAAACTCTTAGATTGATGAAGCAGAGTAGAGGGAAATTCTTATTTCTTAATGCATTTTCATAAATTTCTTAATGCATTTTCATGAGTTAAACGAGGCCATGTTACTCAGCGCTGATGGCACGAAGGGATTTTCCTGCCTATTTTGAGAGTTACTCTGGTGAGCTGCAGTTTAAATTTGGCAGTTCATTTAAATGGTTGGAAGAAACTGAAACATCATGACAATTTAATACATGAATAATCTGCTATATGAGCCAATATATGTATGTACAAATATATCTCTGGGTAAAGAGCACAGTGGCTAGCAGCTAAATAGGCTGTCTTCAGGGGCCATGGTGGTGATACAAGGAGTAATATCACTGGTGGGTCTGTTCACCTGAAAGGCATGCCAAGATGCACTTAGTCTTTGGGTGTGCCAGCGTGCTAGTTGTTGCTTTGGTTCCTTGATTTTTGTGCAGAGAATAAACCTATCTTGAAGTTTTCCCAAGAAATTAATTAGCCAACTAATAACCTATTGACACTACCTTAGAGAGGTGCACAGGCTGTGATTTCTGGTCTCCCTACCCCTGTTTACTTGGCTTCTCCTATGCATGAGCTTGCTTCAGGCTGTGCTGACTTTCTGAGAATTTGTTTTCTGAACTAGTGGGAGACAATTATTCTTGTAAATCAAGGCAGCTGTACTAACTACGCCCAGGCAAGAGTACACAATGATTTTCGGAACTGTAAACTACTAAATACATTGCAGAGCTTTATATGGACTTTCACAGAAAATGCATCTTCAATTAAACAGTATCTTTTTGAGGATGCTGGTCTTTGTGTTTCTTCTGGTTTTGAGCAGGATTCCAAAAGCTCTACTTTATGGACTATCGGTTGTGGTGTACCACCAAGTCTTTGTAAATAATCCTATGTGGGATTAGCAAATGGGAGGAGATAGTTTTCAAAATCCTTTTTTAGGACACCTTCACTAGCTAGTTATTCTTAATGTCTTAAAATATACATGGTTATAGAGTTGTTAATGCATACAGATAATGTGTTTCTGTATTCATGTTTGGTTGGAGTTTTTTGATCTAGCTATACCAAAAGGTTGTTGGTTAGTGTTAAACTATGCAAGATACTAATCCTAAAACTGTTGTACCTATATCTTGAGAGCAAAAAGCCCCAATTTCAAGAACAGTAAGTTCATAAATAATCCTGTTTCTGTTCATGTTCTCACTCTTTCCAAGATTTCCATCCCCACCCCCCTGCCACCTGATGCTTCTCCTATTTCTAGAGATCATTCTGGTTGGCTTCAGCAACATTAATGTTTACAGCTCCTCAGGAGCAGGAGACTCATGCTCCTGTATTTGTAGACCAGATAGGTGCCTCTCTGAAGCTTTGTGCTGCAGACATGATGGACCCGAAACATTTACAGCTGTTCAGGAAAAGAGCCTATTAAACATTCTTTGCAGTAGCATAATTAAACTTGGACATTAAAAGTAAAACTAAGAGGCTGGGGGATATGGTTTGTTTTACTAAATGTGAGGTTATTAAATGCACCAGAAAATTGTAACAGTTTGGTTCTGATTTCACAAATTAGTCCATTGATTTTTTTTTTTTATTTTAATGTGAAGAAAATATGCAGAAACTTTAAGATGCAGTTAATTTCTTTTTTTTCTGCTGACTCGGACATCTTGCAGCTGTATACTTCTCACCTTGCCTTCTGCAAGGAACACTCAGGAATGTTAAAAAACTGGTCCTTTAGTACTTGTTTTGTAAAGTAGCATAAATCTAATGTCATTTCATTAACAGTCTGTACTTTAAAGATTTTGTTTCATGTCCGTATTCAGATGAAGTTTTCAAAAATATTTTCAGATTTTGCCATAAAAACTTTAATTTTGGTTTTCCAACAAGATTTATGTTATTAATTTTACACTACTTAAAGTGAGTTTAAGAACTACTTAAGAAATAGCAAATTTTTTTTGGTGAAAAATAAAAATTGGAAGAGGCTGAAGTGGACTGCTTGCAGAATTTCTAACATGAATGAATGCAATGGATAGATGGCGTTCAGAATGAGAAAACATAAGCAGAGTTCTATTTTATTTCACCTTACACGATGGAACTTTTGAAGGGAGAATAGACAAGCATTTCCTTTTCCTTCTGTAAACAGAATAATTTCATCTTTGTTTTTTAGTGTTCTGAGTGATTTGAAGTAGTCACGTTCACTCAGAAAATGTTAAGACCAGTCCAGTTCTTTAGAGAAAGATGGTGCTTTGCGCATTCTGAGTTTTGGGTCAGGTTTTTTGGGTGGGTTTCTTTTGTTTGTTGTGTTTTGGGTTCGGGGTTTTTTAGCAGTTTCAATTTGAGTAAGCAGACTACTGGAGTCAGCTCTCATCTTTATGCTTGTAGCCATAGTGAGGAAGAACATATGCTTGTATCGGTGCGTCTTCAACAGAACAGCTACCTCCTAAGAGCTCCTGCAGCCCTGAAGCGCGTCCTTCTTGTGGCCCTGCAGCTCTTCTTCTGGGGACGTAGCAGCAGCTGCAGCAGTTGGCCAGGCTCTGGCATATCTTCCTTCATTTGGCATCCTTCTTGTTCCACTCCTGCTATGTTTTTTTCAAGCAGCTGTTAGGTTTTTCTTTCCAGGTTTAGAAGTTCTCAAACCCTTTCTGTGTAGAAAATTGGATATATGAAGACCTGGAGGCATTGCATCCCAAAAAGCAGTTTGCACGTAGGAGAAATATACTATGCCGGTATTTGGTTTTTTTAACAAGGCATTTTAAAAAAAGTTGTTTCTTTTCTTTCTCAACCAACAGGTTCGCCATAAAATGACACAGAAGGTTTATGCGATGAAGCTACTTAGTAAATTTGAAATGATCAAGAGATCAGATTCAGCCTTTTTCTGGGAAGAAAGAGATATCATGGCCTTCGCCAACAGTCCGTGGGTGGTTCAGGTAGGGAAGATATGTAAGAGTAAACTAATAATAATAAAGCCATAAATCTTTCCTAGTCTTGAGCTGGTTTTGAATTTACATCTAAACTCAAATCATGGTTTAGGTTCAGGTTTTACTTTTTAAAAATACGTATTTACAGCAATTTCACTGAGTTTTGTGCATTTTGCTGTGTTAGAAAGTAGATTAACGTACATTTTAGTGGCTACAAATGCATCATAAAACAGAATTAAACAGATATTTGAAATATCCACATAATCATTTGGAGTAATAGGGAGGTTACCTTTCCAACTAAGAAAAATTCTGTATAGAAATGTAGAAACAAATGTCAACATTATTTCTAGTCTTTCCTCATGATACAGTTGGTTGATCACAGGCAATTAGTATTAAGAGTGCTTTAAGTAGTTACTGACTTTTGAGCTGCAATTTGTTAGGTGGATGAGTGTACATTCCTGGTCTCCTGCAAGACAGGAGGTTGTAGCAGTGGTTTGCTTGAAACCATCTTCTGTTTAGTGGTCAGTTACTGCATCTCAGCTCAGAAGTAATATCCAAGTAATGGAGAGTTGCCTTCTTCAGCTGGTCTTGAACACCATTGCTTGCAGCAGTCTCATGACATGTATCATCATCATGTTTGTAATATGAATTATGCCTTTGGGAAGAAATAGTACTGAATATTGCGATTTGTTCTGAGTGGTAAATTACACCAATTAATAAAACGAGTAGTGAAAGCATATGCTTAGAGAAATTGTTAGTACTTCATTTTGTTAAATAATTAATACTTTTAAATGTTCTCACATATATTGCCATGCTTCTGTATATTTAATAAGTAAAGACTGGCTTTAAGCTTTCTATATATTCTTCATAACACTTCACATATGCAAGAAAATTTTACAAGGTTTTTTTTTTATTTAGATATTTTGCTCTTCTGAGCATATTGTGTTCTTGCCTATATTCAGCAGAAATGCTTAACCACATAGATCAATTTTTATTTAGTTGTTTGTTTTTGTTCTAATGACAGTAGTTGTCTGGAATTATTTTTATTTTTCACATGCAGTTGAAAGTAACGAGAAATGTAGGACAGTTTTCAAAGGAAAATGTAGCAAGCATGATATAAATGTGTGTGTGTTTGTAAATAGCAAATGAATTCAAGTGTATTTGCAATTGTGCCTTCTATGATGAAGTGTATTAGTGTGATATATTTAGGTAATGTGGTCCAGTGGGATAGGACATCGAGCTGGTTTTAAGAAAATGTAGGTCCTGTTCTTAGCTGGAAACTGGGACAGATCACACTGCTTCTCTCTGCCTTCTTTTTTATGTGAAAAACAAGTGAAGCTAGAGGTCTAGATAATTTTTTTTTTTTTTTTTTTTTTTTTTAAATCCTTTGAGGACAATAATGAAAGTGCTGTATAAAGGCATAGTGTTGTTATTTATTATTGTGTTATATTAATATCCTTACATGTGAGAATACAGAGACTCTGTATAGATTTTAATTTAGATTTTAATGGCCAAATGCATTATCATATTGTATATACTATCCATTTGTGAAAACAAATACAGTGCAATATATATGTATTAAAATGTATATTTATAATATAGGTCTTACATCACTAATAAACAATAAATTTTAATCTAAAGGTCAAATCTCCTTAATAATGTTCCTGCCTTTCATGGTTCCTCATCCTCTGCAAACTCCCTGCTTTTGATTTCCTCCTTTCCACACATCTTCTTTTTCAATTGCCTTTGAATTTTGTGTGGATAACTTAAAGATGTGAATTATTTTATTTTTTAATGTAAAGGAGAAGGTATTCCCTGAGAAATAAGGTGGGAGACTTTCAGAGACTTTTTCACACCAGTCATTGAACAGTTGATAGTAATGCTTTTTGCTGGTTTGGGCCATTTTCAGATCTGGTGATTGCTGGGTGAAATCTCTCAAACTTAGCTCTCTAGGTCTGAAATACATTTTAAAGAGACTAAACTTACTATCATGCCAGTAGGAAACATACTAGCTGCAACCCATACCGGACTGTTATTTTCTTAAGGATAATTTCTTTGTATTGTGTTATAGTTTCTTCAGAACATTTTTTTTTCCCCTTTCTTATTTCAATATACATGTTGTTTTAGGGCAAAATCGGTAGTGACAAGTGTTTTTGTAAATATGTACAGAGATAAGGAGATTTATAATATATAAAATTTAGAAACAGTCTAAGAGGCTATTCATTGTTGAGCTATTTTCAGATCAGTACATGATGCTCCCTTTCTCAGATTTGATATTTTGCATTTTGACTCAGTGAAACTTCAGTAGCTCATACTATTAATCAGGAAATCTTTTTCACTTTCTTAAAAATGAAAATGAGGGTGTATTGAAGTTCAGTAAATTACAAGGTACTGTCATAATTAATAGAAAAAGTAGATTATCTGAATATAAAAAATATAGTTACTTTACATCATTTTTGAAAACATATGCTCAGGTTTAATGAATCTTCAAGATAAAGTGCTTTATTCTTTTTCCTAGCTGTCTCTGAAAAGTAATCGTGTTTTTTTCTTTTCCTTTTTTTTAATATTGCAGCTATTTTGTGCCTTCCAAGATGACAAATACTTGTACATGGTAATGGAATACATGCCAGGTGGAGATCTTGTAAACCTTATGAGCAATTATGATGTGCCTGAGAAATGGGCCAAGTTCTATACAGCTGAAGTTGTTCTTGCTCTTGATGCAATTCACTCAATGGGCTTGATACACAGAGATGTGAAGCCTGACAATATGCTTTTAGATAAATATGGGCATCTGAAGCTGGCAGATTTTGGCACTTGTATGAAAATGGATGAAGTAAGTATGCAACTGAATAATTTATCATCTATAAAACTGTAATTCTAAGGTTATTTTCTTATGAATTATAAGGAATATTCATCAAATGGTCCACTTGGTTGGAAAGCTGTTCCTTGTCTCCTAGTTTTAAATACAAGGGTACTTTAAGATAGTGTAACCTTTTCTATAATAAACTGTTCTGGCACACGGAAGAAGGATGTAAACTTACTTTTCGTTATTTTTGAAAGCATGCGTGTTTATGAATTTCTGAGGTTCATTTTTTTGCCAAATGTCTGAGAAGCTTATGAGACAACTCCTAGTTTCAACATGAGTAACCTTGGAACAGTTCATAAATTGACATTTTTCTGTAAATGAAATTATTTTATGGGCAAGATACAGTCCTAATTTTTTTTTTTTACTGTGTCTAATTGTTCTCATAGCATCCTCTAGTGGTCATTAAAATGAGGTCACAGTAAGGCAGCAGTGGTATGTGATATATTGATTAAAATTTATGTTAGCTATTTGTCAAAATGTCATATATTTAATTGTCCAGATTTTACCATGTACAGACAAATACGCAGTTTTCTAATGAGACTGTATAAGAATATTTTATTTTTAACAGGATACTTTATATTATTAAAGGAGACTTAAAAATAAAGCTACCTTTTCGAGTTTGCACTTTTAAAATCTTCCCTGAAAAACAAATGTTATGCTGTAATTTACACAATATATTCTTCCTGTGGAAAATTATAACAGATTCTAAAAAAACTGTGTGAATGTGTGTTGTGATTTGCCTGGCTTTTAAAAGGTTTCTGTATTAATGTTGGCAAGGATGATCCTTCTAAGCTTATTTGCTTTAATGTGTTACATTTTTTTCTGTATTGTTTAGGCAGTGCTTGGTATAATTCCTGCAGCCTACTTGATTTGCATTTGCATCATTAAGTTAATGTCTCTTCGGCTGTATCTAGAAGTACTGTCTCTTTTTAGGTTTTTTTTTCTTTCCTGTGACAATATATTAACTTCACTGAACAACTACAGCTGTTTATTGAGGTTCAGTAGTCTGATTAGTTTTGCTGATATTATAGTTGTTATTCTAAAAGCAGATAGATTGTTTACCTCTGCTTTGATGATTTGCTTGCCTGTATTTTAGGGGACAGCATTTACTTTAATTGAAAAAAAATCAGAAGTAGTACTTCATCTCTTAATTTAGTCCTTAAAAAAATTAATCTTGGTTTTGAGCCCATAGACTATAGGTCTTAAGGGAATCTGCTGTTCATCAGAAGAGACAATAAAAATAGCATCAAAAGGTTCATAATATAAATCTACAAAAAAGGGTGATCCTTTATGCTATTTTAGGGATCCCAGAAATGGTGAACCTAAGCCTTTTTTTTTCCTTTTTTTCTTTTCCATTGTTGTTGTTAAAGGAATGGAATACTAAAATGTGGTTGATCATATTATAAATGTAAGAAGTGCATGCACATTTCTCAAAGAGTTATAGTGAGCTCCAGTTTGCACTGGGCATCATCAATGAACCAGTGATCTCCTAAAGAAGTTAATTTTTTTAACAGATTACATTTTAAGTTCTTCATGTTTCTCAGACTCAGTGGAATGGCAAAAATTTTTTATACAGGAAGCTTTAGAAGTTGAGAGGTTCTGGATTGTCTCCAAATCTCTTGCTACTTCTTACAAAACATGAACACATCCCAGCTGTGTAAATATAATATTGGTGTTGGCAGGATGATTTCTAGAAAATATATGCTTACTGAATACTTATTTGTTTTTTCTGATTTGGAGTTCTTTTAGCAGTTGTGCACATTAGCATCTTACTTTTGCTGTTGAGAGCCCAGGAAAATTCTGCTGCAATTTGGTGAGAGACATTTTTGACCTTTGCTGTGGAATTGGATTCAGTGTCCTCTTAAGTCTTCCAGGCCAGTCCAGACACTTGCAGCAGAATTCCTCCTTACCAGTATGTGAAAAGAATTGCTAAGTGCTTTAGTGATCTTTTCCAACAAAAAAAAAAGAAACTGATCTGTTTATGTAACTCAGTTGTGTGTTTTCAGCATTTGTGGGTTTTTTTTTTCTTTTTTTCTCCTGTTCTTTTTTGCTTTATTTAAAATCTGTAACAAGGTGTTTATTTCTGTAATTGAATAAAGAATGGAGTTGGCCTCAAAGGTTCAGTGGGAATTGTGGTTCCCTTTTGGTATCTAGGTGTGATAAGGTAGCCCAGGGTACGTTTCACAAGACTAATCTTCAGGTTTTCTGTAAGGAACTAGACAGTAGTTGGCTTTAGTAGGTATCGTAGAGCTAGGATCTCCTAATGTTGCCAGGCTCAGTACATAATGCTGTCTTGTGCTAACTGAGCTTTTAGAAGAGCACAAGTGTAGAGGATATCTGTTGAAAAAAGATGTGACTGAAAGAAGGGATGTTTACTTACCATTTGGGATTATCACCTCGGCTCAGGCAGTTTAGCGGAGAGAAGAAACATGTTCATCTTTTTAGAACTCAACTTATTTCTCATTGAAGCTTATCCAAGATTCTGCTGGATCCCTCTTGCCTCAGTTCATTGTCTGCAGCATGCTGCAGAAGCCCGGGTGCAGTGTTAACACCTGATCTGAGCTATCCTACTGTTTCCACACAAGCACTCTCCAGCTCTTGTTTACTGAAAGAACTTCATGAGGGAGTGAAAGCCTGATTTTCAGCCTTGATTCAAGACAGCGAGTCATTCAGGTCTGATGGAGATCCTCCTGAGGACAAAAACTGAACTGCTTTGTCTTCAGCAATGTAATAATTCTGAAAGATGGTAGGATACGCTACAGCCTCACCACCAAGTTGTCATAAACTGTGAGAACACGCTGTGTCTCCTGGACAGCCTTTTTTAAAATTCTGCGTTGCACGTCTCTCACAGAGCTGCAGGTGATCAGTTCCAACATCCACCTTGATCTTTAGAGGTGATGAGAAGAGTCTTGAGTAGAACACTGGCCTGAGACTCCTGAAAGGAAGCTTTGTATGAGAACTGCTGTAGTAAGTGTGCTACTCAGGCATAACACAGAGGCTTAGTATTTGAAACACAGGAATAACACTATGTCCAGAGAAAACAGCACTTTTTAGATCTCTTCAAATGCTGAAGTACAGAAGGCAGAACTCATCGTGCAGAATGTGGGGACTGTCAAGATGCCATGTACTGCACAGAGAGGACTTCCCAGTTTACTTGGCTTTTGATGCCAGAGATCACAGAAGCTAGTCTGACTGTGGTACTAAGAGTATCCAGTACTTAAAAATACATGCAGAGCAATGCCCGAGTTCTTTGAAAGAACAAGTATGTAAATGAGAGGAACAGAAATCTGGGAGTATTATAGTCAGGTGTTAATGGACCAGCCTCCCCAGGGACACGGTAGAATCCCCATCGCTGGAGGTTTTCAAGATGCAATCGAACAGGGTGCTAGATAATCTCATCTAGGCTCCCTTTCCCACGACAGGTTGGGCCAGATGATCTTTCAAGGTCCCTTCCAACCTGGGCTGTTCTGTGACTCTGTGAATGCATTTTTAGATTTGTTCCTGAGACGGAAGGTAGAGAGTTTTACGGAGAGTAAGTACACCTAACTCAACGTGCTTCAGAGAGAAGTCCATTGAAAACTGATGTTAGCATGCAGGGCCCTTCCAATGGTAGGAATATTTTTTGTGTTGCTGTTCAGTTCTTTGACATCTTGTCTGAAAACTTAAGGCGTTGTTACCTGGAGTTCTTTAGCATCTGTAATGTCATTGGAAAGAACTTTCCTTGTTGCTGCATACCAGCCATCAGACTTGGTTAGGGCTGGCTTTTTTTTGGCACAACCTTTGCTTTGTTTGCATAAGACTTCATAAAATATCAGTGTGTATAACATATTGAAAAGTGTTCTTGTTCTGGTGTATTTATTGTAGAGGAATGGGAAATGGAGTGTTACTAAGTGCTTAGGTGTCAAGGTGATGAGGCTGTGACTGAAGCTGCGCTGTTCAGAGAAATCTTTCAGAACTGTTTTGCTGACTTTGTTTTTAAAGAAGCTTCTTACCCAGCAAGAGTTTCAGGTGGCTTCAGCCAGTCTTCGCTGAGTGACGAGTCAGATTTTCCCTTGTTGTAATTTTGCATTTGGATAAAGAAGAGATAGACGTGCACCAGTGTTGGAGGCCTCATTAAGTTGCCACAGTCCTACTAGATCAGCAGAATCACATGAGCCTAGAGCAATTCCTCCAGTGCTCAAAGCAAAGAGAGGCTTAAGCTTCAGAGAAGACCTGCCATGTGCCAAATCCATTTTTGAATGTTCTCAGCTTTAGATTTCTGGAGCCTTTGGGCTTTAGTTTATTTCCCAGTGTTAAAACATGTTCATCTGTTTTCTTCTTTGTTCAAAGCATGCATTAGGTCTTCTGAAAAGAGTTAACTTGATTTTCTTATTCCAGGATGATCAAGCTATGTGCTATCTGGTTCGTAGTGTAGAAAGCAGAAGTTAACCTGCTCTTCATTCTGGAACTGAGAAATTAAAGCTTCCTTTAGGTTTCAGCTTCAGCGTGGAGTTGTAAGACGATAGGCCTTTGCCAGGAGGACATTTGAAGTGCTCCTTAGGTCTCTTCAGTATTTAGTCATCACTTTAGTTTTTGCCTGCCAGTTCATGACTGTCCAGGATTCTGGTTTAGTACATAAGTAAAAGCTTTTGGCAGTTCATATTGTGTGTGAAAAGAAATACTGTAATTTGGTGTCTAATTTTTTACATGTCGATACAATTCCCAAAGCAAAATGTTTCTCTTCCTTTCTTTAAATATGTATTTTGCCTTTAGCTGTTGCTACTAGTATTCCATATGAATGTTCAGAATTAGTATGTATTGCCATTCATGGTGATGGCAAAATGCACGAAGAACTTCATAAGATGACTTAGAAAATATTTCAGGTTGAGAGACAGAATAAAAGTTGATTATATTTTTGGTACTTCCTTAACTTCATCCAGGATTTCATTTCATTCATCCATCTGGTCTCTCTGGAATGAATGCAGTGAATTTGATTAAATGAAACAAGGCTTACAAGTTTGAAGCAGCATGCTGGCAGATCTGACGATGCTTCTGCGTCATTTAGCCCCTGCATTTTTAGTCTCTCAGTGTGAAGCAAAGAGGATGAAGAATCATTCCATTAACAGAACTACGTTAACATGTTAATAAAAATAATCTTTAAAAAAAAAAGCTTTGGTATTCTTTAAAAATAGCTTTTCCTTTTATTTTTTCCTATATTTAAATAAAAACCAAGGTGAGACTATAAAAGTCTATCTGTAACTTGATTTATTGTCTGAATTAGACAAAACTGTTATGTATCTGCTGTGCAGGGCCCAGAACTCACAGCTTGTCAAAATTACTCTGAAGTTTGTCCCTGAATTCAGTGAGATAAGGAGCAGTCCGATATGGTCTGTAGCTTCATATTGAAACCAATGGTAAAAATAATAAAATTGGTCCATTTTTGAAAGATGTAATCAAGAAAAAACGCTATGGAGTAGGCAGGGGAGCGCATGTTACGAAATGGACTTGTCATTTCAGTCCGTATTGCTTCTGGAGTAAAAAAGAGAGTCTTTCAAACACATTCCTTGAACCAAATACTTTGGGCTGTATTTTTTATGTTTTTCTGGTCTACTAATAGGCGAATTGTTTAAAGACTCAGCAGTATTTTTAATTGAGGTGTTTGAATTCTTACTGTTGCACAGACAGGTATGGTGCGCTGCGATACAGCTGTGGGAACCCCAGACTACATATCGCCTGAAGTTTTGAAATCACAAGGGGGTGATGGTTATTATGGACGGGAATGTGACTGGTGGTCAGTAGGAGTTTTCCTTTTTGAGATGCTAGTTGGTAAGTAGTGGTTTCTTCTGCTAATGAGATTATTGTTGAGTCTTTAGCTGTACTTTGCTGCAAGGTGGCTGGTTGTACCTCACTGTCTAGTAGCTTCTGACTTTTGGCTGATGCTGTTGCTTCATTCCTGTTTTCTTTGCTCTCTGTCACTCTTATGCTGTGACAGCTGTTTGTGTGCTTGCTCAGTGATTAGTTCCCTGACTCGGTTCAGCTTAAAACTAATTCTTAGAATAGTTTTAACTGGGGTCAGTACCTCACCATCTCACGAACATGTCTGCCACCTCAGGGGCAGTACTGAGTTTTCAGGGATGCAGAGATGGGAAAGGAGTGGGAAGGGCAGGACTGCCCTTTTCCTCTTCTCCGTGTTGTGTGTGTGTCCCCCCCTTTTCTTTATCCCTTGCCCCCCCCCCCGTACCCTCCCCTCTGACTAGCAATGGCTTCTGTTAGGTCAAAATGACTGTGGAAGTATGGCTTGATTATTTCTTTTATGCTTGAGTCAGGATTTTCCAGTAAAATACACTGGACTGCTATGGCAACGAACATAGACTATAATCTGTTAAGGAGATGAGTCATCTGCATCTTAAAATACAGTGAGGATCAGTATTAGAGTCTGGTAGCAAAATACTGATGATAGAAGGATGGAATTGAGCATATAATTATTAAAAATCCAAATCAGCATGTTTTGGTAATATTGCAGATTTGATGTTTCTAGCATGTTGAGCCAGGAAAGACATTTGGATATATGATGCTATTACAATCTCTGTGTCTTTCAGGATTAAGGCATTTTGACTTACAAAAAGTGTGGTTTCTAATAGTCTCTCATAAACAATTTTAGCAATAAATAAGATTCTTCAGTTACTAAAATATTGGACATAGCTGTCTAGAATGTCTTCTCAGACACCCCCCCCCCCCTTTGTATCTGAGAGGGAGGATTCTCCCCTTTTTATCCTTCTAATGAAAACATTTTTTTAAAGTGAAATCTTACTTAGTTTCTCCATGTCCCACACATTGGTAGAAAGTATCTCTTTTTGTGCGTTTACATATCAGATTCTGCTTATGGTCTTCTAAAACTTTATGCTTTAAAGAAGGCACAGAAAGCATTCTGTTGTTCTGATTTTAGTAAAGACACAGTACTAATGAAAACAGTACTACTTTTTACTGCGTGCTTAACTAAAAGCTAAAATGTTGGTCATGGGATGGAATCCTACCATTAGTTCAGTGACTTAGGATAGTTTTGAGGTGTGGCCTAAATCAAAGCTGTTTCTGAGACTGAAGACAATTGAGAAGGGGAAGGTTAGGAAAGAGGGAGGCAGCAGCAAGTATCAGTGATCCTCCCTGCAATGTACTGGTATGGCAACCTAATGAATTTACTGGAAGTCTAGAAGTTTAATTCAAGCTGGTGTGTACTAATTTCTTATTTTGCCATAAAATGACAGAAAGAGGCTAAAGGCAGGATTGTTGCATTTATATTCTTTTTGAAAGCCGAACGGTTTTTGTCCATTGGTCTGTTCATACATTTTTTCATGTACCTAGCTTTTGAAATTCTCAGTACCTTGTTGGAAGCATGCAGTCAGGATGCTGACTGCCGTGCCAGGTGATCCCTGCCTGCACACAGCACACCAGGACGGAGCAAGGAGCCTAGCTCACACGATTGGTTGTTCACCCTCTCTATTAAACCTATGGATTAGTTTTGAGAAAGGATTTATGTAAAAGTTGCAGTCTCTTGATTACTGACCCAAACCATTTGTATATTCAGAATGTTGTCAGCTAACTTGAACGTCAGTTGCCTTTATTGATACTGATTCTTTTCAGTTGTCCCAGTTTTACCTTTCTTAAGGATATTTGCAAAGAAACTAGGCTTAACTAAAGCCTATGCTGCAAACCTTTGGGTGAGAAAGGTCTATGATTTTAAAAGCCGCTTGCCCATGTTAATATAGGCATCCAAGCTAATATAATTTATCAGTCAACAAGATTTATTAATATGAGTTTAACAGTGCAGTAACACAGTGAAGGCCTCTGCTCAGAGCTGACTTGCTTTAGGCAGCTCCAGGGGTAGGCAGGGTAGACCTACGTGCTTCTGAAGTGGTCTTTGGAGAGCTTTGGTGGATTCTTTCCAACAAATGTGCGTTAGTAAATCTTTAATAAGTTTCGGTCCTTTATGCCCATGGAAGCGTTTAAAGATGGGATTTTATGTGGGTGTCAGCCATCATGTAAATTAGAAAACACAGTGATAGTCTTCAGGTGGAACAATAGATGTATTTCCTTGGGCAAAATTTTGGTAGTGACGTGCAGGATGAAAAATGATTTTGTTTGTAACACAGGCATTTTAGGGAAGGAATATTTTTAGTAGTGTACATTATTTTATACCCTGCATTCCAATTTTACTTTTTTTTTTTTTTTAAGTAAAAGACGTATTTTAGCTAAAACTGCTTGTAGACTTTTCTTTATATCTTTTGTCTTTTTCAACTTACATGACTTGAACATGACTCAAAATCACAGTCAGTTTACTATTTTATTTTCAGGCGATACTCCTTTTTATGCAGACTCACTAGTAGGAACGTACAGTAAAATTATGGATCATAAGAACTCATTACATTTCCCGGATGATGTGGAAATCTCTAAGCATGCAAAGAACCTTATCTGTGCCTTTTTAACTGATAGGTAAGTGCACATATTATTCTGGTACTGTTTTTATTTTGGATGGTATTAGCACATGTACATTGTAAAAATTAATTCCTTCCATTACTTCTCCTAATCTCTGTTCAAATCTCTTCTGCAAAATCTCCTGCTCTCTCATTTTTCTTTTGGGGTGTTTTTTCCAGGTATTGTATTTTATTTCTATGAGCAGTTCTGACAGCTCTTGTTAACAACACAATTTGTGCCAGAGAAATCCTTCCAGTTGCAGTGTATAATACAGTAACAAACCTGTAAGGTTGAAAGTAATTTGTAAGCTCCAAGGCAGGGACCAAATTATTGTGCTTAGTGTCTAAGCGAGTGTTAATTAAAAAAATGAAAGCAAATACTTTTATGAAAATAAGCATGTTTTTATTGAGTTTCTTTAAGCTTTCTTGGAATGTTCGAACTTTTTTTCATTTGCTTTGTTGTATTAATTGACAACCTAGCGAGCATATTGTTTTGGCTATAAATAGAACTTAGAGGTCTCCCTTTGTGGAACTGAGCCATTTATTGATATTAAGCTGTGTATGGGCACTTATATTTTCTTTAGTTCCAGAAAGCAGAGATTATCTTCAATTTCTCTGATGCAAAAGAAGAGCGCTGTAGGTCCATAGTTAACTCTGGTCGATGATGCCTTCTTACACTTTCCTGCGATCACCTGAACTTGGCTACAGCAGAGCATCTAGCCTTTATAAAATGAGGGATTAGGAAGAAAATTGCCTTATAATGGTTTTCGCATTTGAAGAGAGATTGTTTGCTCTGTTGAGCAAGATCACGGTTACTCAGGAAGGATGTGCTTTAACAGTGCTTTTCACCCTTCATAGCTGAAGCATAGAGAGAAAATATGAGTAGAATTTAATAATGTAAATGCAGCGAGGTGTACTTCCACTACGTGTGTCCGTCTTCCTGTTTATATTTAATACAGTGCTTGAGTGATTTATTTAAAACAGATGCCTTCTTTCTGTATGTGTGATCACTGCTGGAGCACTTAAAGAAGGAATAAGCATCGACCCTATGATTTATTAGTTTTTATGCGCATTGTGTTTATGTCCTGTTCCTGTAGATTGTTTTAAGAGAGACTCTTCTGGTCAAACTAAAAGTTTCTTGTTGGACTCAAGATTTACTTCACTGCAAATATCAGCAAGAGATGTGTCAGGGTTAGTTATGGGGCAGAGGCTGCAATTCTTAACATACTTATTTCAGTCCAGCTTTGAATAACCGTTCTGTGCAGTAAGTTAGACCTTCCTTCACTTGTATGTCAAGGTTTGTCATGTGACTTGGCAGACACGAAACTTCTGCAGTTTTTTTTCCCCCTGAGGCTGTTGGGTTTTTGTTTGTGTTTTTAGTTTTTTCTTAGTTTTTGCCTCAGTGCTCTCTTTCTTGCTTTACTCCCCATGTGGCAGACTCCAAATTCTGGACATTTTAGCAGTCACAGGGAGAGTGCATGCTAAGAAACAGAGTATATTTTATATAAGAAACTACAGATCAGTGGTTGGTGGTTTTTAATTTTGTTTTTTATCTGAACATTAATGTGGTTAACTCAGACAATCTTTACTGAAAGTTTCTTTGCTGCTTCTGAGCAAGTCAGGAATTAAATAACAAGAAACAAGTGCTATTTTTCCTAATGTGAATCTGGCTTAATTGCTATGTTTAGGGATGTGCGACTTGGGAGAAATGGGGTAGAAGAAATAAAGCATCACCCTTTCTTCAAGAGTGATCAGTGGAATTGGGACAATATTCGAGACAGTAAGTAAATTAGCTTAAAAGTTCTATTTTTATTCATTATTTGAAATAGTAGAAATGAAAAAAACTTTAGGATGTATAAATTATTTTCTGTCTACCAAGAATCTTGCTCAAACTTCCGTATTTATCATTTGTATTATAAAAACTTTATCAGTAGGGGTTAGTAAATACACATTTTTCCTACTGGAATTATCCTCATCTTTATCTTGCTTTTAATGTATAGATTTCAGTTTTGAACAACAGAACTGGAATTCTAACTAAAGAGAATGCATGTTACGTTCTATTTCTTTGTGGCTTTTGTTGTTTTGTTTTTGTTTTGGCGTGGTTGTTTGGGGGGTTTTGTGTTTTTTGGTTTTTTAACCTGTAGTTAAGACAGTAGTTTGGCAGCAGTCTTGTCAGTTTTACTGCTTTTCATTTAAGACATTGTGAACTTGATAGCGTTAGGCAAAAAAACGAAGTATGTCAGTTCAGATCATGAGCTTGATCATAACTTCTAAAGTCATGTATTTACTAGAGTTTCTTAAAATGATGGTTGTATTTAGAGTTCTATTCTCAAATGTGATTACCTTAGCAAATACATTTTGCACATTAAGATATTCTGTGTATTAGGCAACTAATGTAAAAATAGATTTCTCTAGAAAAAAATGTTCACAGTAATGTTTACAGATCTGCTGCATGTTTAATACATATTTAACTAGAAGACAACTTATATTATAGTCTTTTTAATATTACAGAGGTACCAGTATATACTAAGTGGCTGAATCTTGGAGTGAAGTTCATCTTTTCTCCCCTTTTTATAGCTGCTGCTCCTGTTGTTCCTGAGCTTAGCAGTGATATAGATAGCAGTAATTTTGATGACATTGAGGATGACAAGGGAGACGTGGAAACCTTTCCAATCCCCAAAGCCTTCGTGGGAAACCAGCTGCCTTTTATAGGATTTACCTACTATAGAGACAATTTGTATGTGATACTTCAATATGCATTTTTAGAAATATACCTGCAGATTTTTCTTATATCGTATCCCTTTTTTCACTCTAGGCAGAGAATTTATTCACTGCATTATATTTATTTATGTCCAATTGTGAAGATACAAAATGCAGAGTTTAAGTAGAATATATAATTTGCTACTATTTTGGTTATTCTGGTAACTGATTAAATAACAGTATTTTTATATGCACAAAATTATGTAGTCTCTCAAGAAAATCTTTTAGGGTTAAAATACTGATAGATTTGTAATTATACTTCTAAAATGGCTTTTTATTAGTAGCTTTAGAAAGAAGTTTACACAAAATAATAGCTTGCTAGGACTTGAATAGTTAAGAAATAATTGTATAAATTAAAAAATTATAAGCTGCTATGGGTTTGAAAACATATGTTATATTTCACTTAAGAAAAGATACAAACCAGAAAGATGCACTGACACTGAAATAAAAGAATCTTCATTCTGAGAATAGCATAAGACAAATTAAGACTTGAGAGAATTGATTAAAATTAGTTGATTGGCAAGGTTGCCAGAGTTGTTGAAAACTTGAATAAGAGCTGGAGGGATTTGTTTTTGGTTTTGACAGGTTGCTAAGTGACTCCTCTCAGTCTTGCAGAGAAAATGAATCTGTGCAATCTAGTAAAAATGAGGTTAGTGCCTTTTTTCGTAAGTATTAATGGTATGATTAACTAATTTTGTTAAGTCCGTTAAGAAAAGACAAAGTCTAAAATAAGTTTTCAAGAAAACGGGGGGGGGGGCGCTTTTTGTCTTTTAATGATCCTCAATAAAAATGATATTTTCTGTTTACAGGACAGCAAGGAGGTAAGTATATTATTTGAATTATGAAAGGAATCAAAAGATTCCTACATAATTTATGTGAATGTGAAATATCTTAAATATTCACCAAATTGTTAACAGTAAACCAGTTTTATTTTGAAACAGTTGTACTCAAGCATTGATGTACTATAATATAAAGATGAATGAATACAGATTTTTCTCGAATTCTTTTGGCATTTAGAATTTGTTTGGAAAACAAATTTGTAAGGCTCTGTTTGCCACAGACAGCATCACTCTTGGGGAGGTTGTGAGTTTTGGCTCCACACTTGCCTGAGTGATTCATGATTGATTTATTCAGAGTTTGGAAAAGTAAATTGTGACCTGCAGTAGTAAAGGAATGTTTAAATTGTGCTGTCAGTTGAAGTGAGTGTATGGAGCATGTTTATCCAGCTTTTGAAGATTGACAATTGAACTTAAATTTGCAGATGACAGGAGAATGCTGTGGAATTTTCATGAACTTCATTATGGTGCTTAAACATTTGTCTTATTCAAGTGTAGGTAGTACATTGTTAACATTTCTTAAAACTTACAACTCCTTTTCAAAGTTTGAAAAATAAGTAAATGAAATGCATTATGTATTGACCAGCATAAATTTAAATGCAAATGTTTATTAGGTTCCACTTCATTCCTTCCTGTCATTGATGAATAGATTAGTAGTTTTAGAGTTTTCCTTTTAAAAAGAAATGCTACTGCTGTTTAAAATACATACTGTCAAATTTGTGATATTGCTTTATGTTGTGATAGTAAACATGGTTGGTAAAATTTTGCATTTCACTTCTGACAACTTTTTTTATTTATATTTTCTCAAGCAGTGATTCTCAGGTTTTGAGGTCCTTTTCAGTGTCCCTGTTCTGGGAATCTTCTAATTGTAACAATTATTAAGTGTTGTAGAAAATCACATTTTAACATTTCATGCTTGGGGGGGGTAGAGGAAGGGGAAGGGAGGAAAATAGAGGCATTTGAAAGCCTGAAGACATGACATGAATCCAAAATTATTATTTATAATTTATTTCATGAATATTTGGGTACTTGACTCACGATTTCATTTTTATATTTTAGTAAGCCAAACAAAGCATTCCCAAACCTGGAAAGTGTTTGTTAGCTTCTGTATGTGTTAGCCTAAGAAATTCTTCTTTATGTGAGGTCACTGAGCATGCTTAGTAATAATATGCTCTGAATATTGTCCAATTTGGTCACATGCCCCCCTTTTTATTTTTAAATTCTATTTAGAAAAGACTATCCCAACAATTCTGCCACAGTGGAAAGTCTCTGTCTACAGAGAAAGAGTACAGCAAAGAGCCAGTAGCAGTACTCTTTGGCCATAGAAATTTTGTGACTCACAATCTGTGGCACATAATTCTGTGATGGTTAGATTTAATGTAGCATGCAGCAAATTTCATTGCTATGGATCTGTATCTTTAAAATCATCAAGACTAATACCTTGTAAAGATGTAACCTTCTACTGATGGTTTTAAAATAATATAGTGTAAGATGATGGAATTAATTTTCCTCGCTTTCCCTTTTTTTGTTACTTAATTGAATTACACTTGTTTTATGTGATAGTGTTTTATATGTGGGCCATGCTTTTTTGACATTTTACACAGTTTCAGAAAAAACTAAGCAAGCTGGAAGAACAGCTCAGTAACGAATTACAAGCCAAAGATGAACTAGAACAGAAGTACAGGTGAGACTGTTTTGATGTGTTTGGTATGTTTATAAAGAAGTTTTATTGCACCTTTTGTTTCGAATGCTTAAAAGCATTTTAATCCACTTTGGCAATTCCTGACCCTGCAAGCAGACCTCACTGTAAATTGCTGGCTTAATTCTTGCTATTCCTGTGACTGCTGTTTTATTTCTTTCTTCTTCTTCTTTTTTTTTTTCCTTAACTCTCCATAAGTATCTCTCTATTGTTTGAGTGATTTCTCCAGTCCTTGAAGTTTCATGTGATTGCTGAAAATAGAGTATCTTATATAAAATTAATGAGACACATCCAAACATTCTAATTTCTATAGAATCAGCAGGGTTTAAAAATATTTTTCAAATTTCTTCAGGTCTACTAATACTCGTTTAGAGAAGATAGTGAAAGAGCTAGATGAAGAGGTAAGTCCATGGTTGTTTCTTATTGGAATTAGAACTTTAACATTTGTGTGTGGCTTTTTTCCTTAGGAAGCAGCAAATTACTTTTGAGTAGCTGTGTTTATAGCGAGTAATACCAGTTCATTTATTGATATTCACAAGCATGAAATTGTTGTCACTGCTGAAATATTTTCATTATGATTTCTGTCCTACAACTACACATTTGTTTCCAGAATTTGTTTTTTACTGTGTTTTTAATTTGGAGGACAGTGTGATACAAATATCCCATATAGGATTCTAAAAATTGAAGAATGTGAGAGTAATGTTGCTAGAAGAGGAATGCCGTTCTTTGCATTGTTCAGTATCAGTAAAAGGACGCTATTTCTTGCCCAGCTTTGCACCTTAGTGCTTACTACAAATTTGCCATTCTTTAGTGGATGTGTACAACTTAATGTATTGCTTATCCAGGTGCGTGTCAAGATCTTGCATTACACGTATGTTTTTGTGCTTCTGGAGTGGCTGCTAGGCAGGTTTACCAGATTCATCAAATCCAAATGATCAAACAGTCTTTAAATTGTAAAACCTCCGGGCCACAGTCGTCCTGGGCTGGATTTGACCATGTGTTCTGATACGCTGTGTTTGCAGCAGGCAAATAGACTGTGTCTTTCTCCATTACAAACTAAACTGAGTGCATGAGCTGTCTTTTTACCATTTAAAGAATACCACTCTTCTGTATGTAATTAGTGGTGTATTTTTTTAAATATATCTAGATAACTTTAAGGAAGAATGTAGAGTCTGCAGTCAGACAGTTAGAAAGAGAGAAGGCTCTTCTTCAGCATAAGAATACAGAATACCAGAGAAAAGCAGAACATGAAGCAGATAAGAAACGCAATTTGGAAAATGAGGGTATGTTGAACCATGCTTGAAGGGTTCTGTTTTGATGTGGGTTTTTAAAAGATAAAATAAATGAATTATAGTTCAAATTGAAGCTTTTTTATGACCGTGATTAACAATGTTGTAATATTTTTGTTGTAGTTAACAGTTTGAAAGACCAGCTTGAAGATTTAAAAAAGAGGAATCAGAACTCTCAAATATCCAATGAGAAAATCAATCAACTACAAAGACAGGCATGCCAACTTTATCTATGTATATTTTAAATTAATATCCATTTAAAGTACGCATTTTGTTAGTAGTGGACGGAATTGAAATGTGTAATGGAGTTTTAAAAGCTGTTCTTTCTTGTCATGTTTGGTATTCAAAAGTAATCTTAAAATACAATCCTTTTTATTTCTTTAATTCGTAAAATGTAGTATTTTGTAGTAGAAATGGTAGTTGTTATATTTTAATTGTTTCTGAAGTATGTTTTTGTCAATCTTTAGTTGGATGAAGCCAATTCTTTGCTGCGGTCAGAGTCTGATACTGCAGCCAGGTTAAGGAAGAACCAGACAGAAAGCACAAAGCAAATCCAGCAGCTGGAAGCTAATAATAGAGAACTACAAGATAAGAACTGCCTGCTAGAGAATGCAAAACTCAAACTGGAGAAGGACTTTCTCAATCTTCAGTCTGCTCTAGAATCAGAAAGGAGAGATCGAAGTCATGGATCAGAGATTATCAGTGATTTACAAGGTATTCCTGAAAGTCTTCTGAAGTGAAGCTTGCTTCTCATTTCAGAAATAAAGACAGGTTTTGGTGATGTTATTTGAGCTTCAGATTGTGACTACATTAGTGTGCTTTTCTATACAATGTTATGTAAGCATGGACACACATTTAAGAGAAAATGTGTGATGACATTTAGAAAATATTACTGATAACTTTTAAAATCACTCCAAAGGGAGATGTTCTTAATAGTCAGAATTAGGAGCTGTTACATTTGAAAAACTTTATTTCTAAGTAGATAAAGTACATTCTTTTTTCACACACTGCCCAGCCTTATTGATGTTTTGGTCATTTTTAGGTCGAATATCTAGCCTCGAAGAAGAAGTAAAAAATGGAAAGAGTGCATTAGCCAAACTGGAAATGGAGAAGAGACAATTGCAGGAAAAACTTACAGATTTAGAAAAGGTAACAATACTTCTAAGTGAACATTGGTGTTATGTTCTTACGGAATTTTTAAATTTAAGCTTTTGTTACTTGAGACACGGAGACAAAATCTGTGCAGAAAATAAGCCTTGTTTTCAGTGTTTATTCTTTTTCTTTGAATTTTTTGGGTTATTTTGTGATTTGAGAAGGGGGAGGGAGACATCATTTCCCTTATGATCATATAATACATTATACTTCTAAAGTACATAATGATGTACTCCAGTGTATAGCTTAACAACGCAGTAGTAACATTTCATTTCATCTGTTGTGTTTTTTTTTTAAACTCTCAATATTGCCAAAAATAAAAAAGCTTCTGCTAACATTTTTTTCGACAAATTTGTCATTGAAACAAAAGTATTGAAAAGATTCTTCAATAGACTTAATCTTTGAGCCGCTTTTATTACAGAATGTTGGTTGTTAAGGCAGTAATTCTATAATAGTTTGCAACAGGGGATGTCACTGCGCATTTTTGGAGCATTTTGCCATCCATAGAAAAACATTTGTGGAAATGAGTTCTCAGTTAGCTCCCTAGAGTCTGAGCTCTCTCTTCTACCATTGGCATACTTACAAGCAGCATGTTACTGTTTGAAATTTTGTCTTTAACCTAATGCATTTAATGTTTCATTCCAATGTAATTTTTTCTTTAACAGGAAAAGAGCAACATGGAAATAGATATGACATATAAATTCAAAGTTATGCAGCAGAACCTTGAACAAGAAGAAGCTGAACATAAAGCCACAAAAGCACGATTAGCAGACAAAAATAAGATCTATGAATCTATAGAGGAGGCAAAATCTGAAGCCATGAAAGGTATGTATTTGACATCACAGTTGGACTTAGGTGTAAATTATACAAAGTAGGTAATATAATCTTTTGATGCTAGTGGAAGCCTAAGTGTAGGCTTTTTTTCCTTGATTCCCCTGTTCTTTTTAAAGATAATTTGTGTTGTAAAATGAGTTGTAGTCCCTTTGTCCATGTTTTTCTAGGTTAAAGACACACTGATGTAGTCTCAGACTAAACAGATTCTCCATTGCACACACTACTAACTCATTTGCTGTGTTAGTGTATTCTGAATTAATTTTTTCTTAAATTTGTATTACTAAAACTGCTTTAAACATTTTTGTTAAGAGCTTATCTGTGTTCTTATTCAGTGTACTCATACCTTGTTGTGTCTTCCTAAATAAAATATGCCAGCAACTTCATAATTTAAATATGTAGACCAGATAGACTTAGAAATGGCAAAGCCTTTGCTGCACTTCCATAGTCGCAATGCATATTCTGGTGCATCTCATGACAATTGAAATCTCTTGGAGAGAGGGATAATTACCAAACAATTCCATAAGATGGCTCTTATTTTTGAATTAAATAGCTTATGTTTGTTGCGGCTACTTAAAAAGCTGCCTACAGATCCTGTCCTTCTAGTTGCAGAGCATTCACAAAAATTTAGAGCATTCAGGTGTTCAAAAGAAGCCTCAGTAATAATGGCTGAATCACTTGGCATATCAGGTTCCTGAACAGCTTCAACTCTTTAAATGATTTCAAATTATCATAGTCAAAGCAACACTTCAGTAGATTTAGATGGATTATTTTTAAAAATCCACCCTTTTTATCCGTCTCAGATGTGTTGCAGATAAACTGGAAGTTCTCTTGAAACTCAAAAGTAGGAAACAGCTATCAGTCAGGAATGCTTGCAAAAGCATCCTCTGGGTGTGGGTTTACTGTGAAAATTTTAATGAATCCCTTTTCAGCAATCTTTCTCTTCAGTGTTAAAAGGATAATAAACATGTTGCTTATTGTTAATGTGGGATAGATGTCCTCCTACCCTTGCTCTTCAAAATCTGCTGGTTTACACTGACTGACATCTTAAACCTCTTACTTCACAGAAATGGAGAAGAAACTTTTGGAAGAGAGAGCTTTAAAGCAAAAAGTAGAAAACCGGTTGTTAGAAGCTGAAAAGCAGCGCTCCATGTTGGACTGCGATCTCAAACAATCACAACAGAAAATCAATGAGCTCCTTAGGCAAAAGGATATACTAAATGAAGATGTAAGGAACACTGACAAAAGGAGTCTCAAGTGGAACCTGGTTTTCAATATCCCAATATTTTCCCTATCATAGCTATATTTAGGAATGTTTGTGAATGAGAATGGCAATAACTTTTTCCTTCTCTGTATTTGGAGCTTTAAAAAGTCTATTTTATGGAGTGTGGTTTCATTTTTCTGAAATATTTCAGCATTATTGATCTTAAAAAGTTTTTCTTCTGGAATGTAAAATGCTGTGAGATTGACATGTTAAAACTAGCTTATTTATTGTCTGCTAATGCCTTTATTCAGGAAACAGCTTTGACTTATCAAAAGATGTGAGCATGTTGTTCAGAAATGTAGAGGAAGTCAATATGAAAAACTGTTTAAATGTTGCTTTCCTGTGTAGGTCTGTAAAATTCACAGGTTTCTGTTTATTCTTCAGGTAAAAAACCTGACATTAAAAATAGAGCAAGAAACACAAAAGCGCTGTCTCACTCAAAATGACCTCAAGATGCAAACGCAGCAGGTCAACACCTTGAAAATGTCAGAGAAGCAGCTAAAACAGGAGAATAACCATCTTCAGGAAATCAAATTAAGTCTGGAAAAACAAAATAACGAACTCCGCAAGTACGCAGATTTGCTCTATGTTTTTTAGTAATGTTACTGTTTTGTAATTGGTTTGGGGCAAAAGCCGAGAGCAATATTAATTTTAAAAATTCGCTGCACAAAATATGCTATTCTACAGTGCAAAACTTAATTGTTGTTTAAAAAAATTCACAGCTCTAGCTGAGATTTGCCCTAGTGATTCAGCAATGTATAGATTTGTAGTAAAAGATGTTTGTTACCCTGAAAATCTTTAAAAAACGAGGTTAAACACAAGAGTGTGAGGACTTCAGGGAAACACTTAACAGAAAATCTATGTACTTTTTTTTAAAATTACATAAGACTTCAGTGGAAGAGGAAAGTTACTGGCATTATTAGTCCAGGAGACCTTATTAGAGTTGGAAATGAATACTAATACAGAGCTGTGAAGCATAACCATTGGAAATGCCTAGTACTAAAGATGTTCAAACACATCTGTTGGACCTTCAGATAGGAGTTGTGTTAAATCCCAGCAGTTCTTCAAGGTCTTACAAGTAATATTTGCACCTGATAATAAATAATTTTTTTTTTTAACTTTATGTTGACTTATGAGCATTCTTTTGAATGAAAAGACAAGTTTAGCACATGTATCAGATTAATCTCATTCTTAGCTCCTTTATGACTTCTGATGGTTTATCTCCTTGTGCTTTATCTTTTCTGTCAGCAAGATGTAGTTACTCATGTAGAAGGCGGCTACATGTGATGGTTGCTGTAATGTGAAACATTGGCAGAAATATTTTCTGCTACATTACTGTTTGTTATGGGTCTGACTAATTGACTTTCTGAGTTGTTTTAATAACAGATGAATTCAAGAAATGATGCTTGTTGAAGAACACAGGCATGGTTTAACAGACTGAGCTCTAGCAAACGAGAGACCCAAACCAATCTGTCAGATCAGTGATGTTTTACATGGAAATAACATTCTGTTGGTGGCTGTTTGCTTTATCAGTGTCTCTTACTGGTTAAACCATGTGACACTGTTGTAGTTTGTGTGTTAACAGTATTAAACTGACTTGTTATTAGTGCAGTGTTCTCAGCTGTACAAGTGAAAAAGAGAGCTAGGTAACTAGAGGAAGCCTCAGGTTTAATTGCTGACCATACTTTTGTCAGGAAATGACTGAAGATCTTAAGAGTGTGAATGCTGTCTTTTCTATTTACTAGTTTGGAATATCTTCATATCTTTTCTTTTAAAGTGTGTTATTCCTTTCTAGGGAACGTCAAGATGCAGATGGACAAATGAAAGAGCTTCAAGACCAACTTGAAGCTGAACAGTATTTCTCGGTATGTTTTATGCTTCTTTATTTTTATACTAATCTGTTTACTAAGTACAATAGTAGCTTTTCTTCTTCCTCCTCAGCCATCAGGCGTTTCACATCTCTAACCTAAAGCTAATTCTTTTTCTTGTGTCTGTCTGCAGTGTTTTCTGCAGCCTTGCCATCACTCCTTTTTCTTGATCACAGAGCTGTGTGAAAGAGCTCATGTTAAGAAATGTCCCAGCTTTGGAAGGGAGTCCCAAACACAGTTCAGAGGGAGGGAGGAGTCAAGCAGCTTGTTCTTCTACAGTGTGAATATTTTTCTGCATGTTTCAAGCCTTTTGCATTCAGCATCTCTTCCGTGCTGCATGGAAGAGAAGAGCTGTATTCTCAGAATCACGTGGTGTGACAAAACGTGGGCATTTAAGGCTTGGAAGGAAATTTTTGCATTACAGCCAAACTTGGTAGAGATCTGTTGGAGTTTTTGCTTTATTGTGATAAGGTACAACAGAATAAATGAGTATTGTACTTAGTAATCATCACTAGTATATGGAGGTTAATTTATATTAACAGTGCACAGGCAGTTGCACTGCAGGTAGAGGCCAAAAGGCTTGTTTCAGAATTAGAGGAAACTTAAGATTTTACTGTGGTCTTCAGGTCAGTGAGGAGAAGGACTATATGAAGTTTTAATAGATCAAAAAGTTGCACACAGTAAAGGAGAGGAAGGGAGAGTTGAGGTCAGTTGACTGCTCTGGACAGCCCAGAGAGAGACAGTCTGTCTTGAAATCCCTGCAGTAAGTCCACTTGCAGTTGTCTGTCACTTTACCTGTACTCAGTCGTTTGAGTGTACAGAGCAATATGATTTTTCTTTCATTTCCTTTAGAGCTCTAGATTTGTATCGATTTCATGAAATTTTGAATTTCAAATGCTTTTCTAATCTGTTTTTTCCTTCCTCCTATGCTTCTTTTTGCTCTTTAACTGTCATTTTCGTTTCATGGATTTGTATGGTTAAAGTCTAAATTCTACATACCTACCTATGTCAGACAAAGATTTAAAATAGTAGAGAAAAATAAATGATTTTCCTTGCTTCTGATACTTCTGATTTTCTATCAAATAGTGACTTTCACATTTAGAGTCTCTTTAACAGTATGCTTATGAACATATAAAATGTATATCATGCATCTGTCAATTCACAAAGACAAGTTACAAAAAAACCAAAAAATAACTGAAACATATTTGTGAATGATGATGATGTTTAGTTAAATTTAGAGAAGGCATTGCACAATTATACTATAATTGAGTGTGTGATTAAAGAATTGCATACCGTGTCATCTTGTATCATTTTTTGTGTACCTTCAAGCTAGAATATGCAAGTCATGTCCTTTTCTTTCCAACTTTAAATTCTAGACTCTGTATAAGACGCAAGTTCGAGAACTTAAAGAAGAATGTGAGGAAAAGACCAAACTTTGCAAAGAAATGCAGCAAAAGATACAAGAGTTACAGGATGAGAGGTAGGTTTTACTAGTTGTACTACTAATACGTAAAAGATTAGGATGACTTTTTGTTGTTTTCTTTTTTTTTTTTTTCCCTACCACACCCACCCCACCCAGTAACCTGCCATTTTTAAAGTTAATAATATATATCAATAATTTGCAGAGATTCCTTGGCTGCTCAGCTAGAGATTACGTTGACAAAAGCGGATTCAGAACAACTTGCACGTTCCATTGCTGAAGAACAGTACTCTGATTTGGAAAAAGAGAAGATTATGAAAGAGCTGGAGATTAAAGAGATGATGGCTAGGCATAAACAGGAACTTACTGAGAAAGATGCCACAATAGCCTCTGTGAGTAATACGAATTGTGATTTTGGTAGAGGTTTACATGACCTTGAGTTTTATTTGCAGTTTGAGTTATCCATTGTTATGTAGCATACTTAGAGGTAAGTGATATACAAGTATACCTGACATTTTAAAAATGTTTATTTTCTTTGAATGAAACAGGAAAAAAAAAAAAAAGTTTTACCATGTTTCTTCAATGCATCTCTCTGATCATTCTTTCTTTTGTGCCCCTACCCCTCTTACAGCTGGTCCTCTTATCCTATATTCAGGTTTCATTCTGAAGCATTTCCTTCTGTCCTGTAATGCTTTCGTATGCCAAATGAGTTTTGTTAAGTGGTCACGTGCACTTTTTGTTTTGTAGTTGGAGGAAGCAAATAGGACACTAACTAGTGATGTGGCTAATCTTGCTAATGAGAAGGAGGAACTAAACAATAAACTGAAGGAAGCACAAGAACGTATGTATTCTCTGAACCAAATGCAATTTAATTTGAAACCAGTTTTGTTCTCTAATAGTACTATTTTCTTTTATAATGAGTTTATTTTTTCTTAATTACCTTGCTACAGAAATTTCAAAGCTGAAAGAAGAAGAAGCAAATGTAGGAAATATTAAAGCACAATTTGAGAAACAGTTGTTGAATGAAAGAACATTGAAAACCCAGGTAAGCAAATGTATCTGAATGAAGAGATAGTGTTTGTGAATCAAATAATTTTTAATAGAAAACTTTCCATGGTAAACTATCTATATGTACCATTAATGCTTTATTCTTTTTTGCCCCTAAACCAACTTAAAATGATCTTTTTTTTGCTTCTACTAAGTAGACTTTCAGTGTAGTGAAACTGCATCCTTGTTATTAGGAATTCCTAATCCAGGTGCAGTGCACCAGCAAAAATCTTAATTTCAGTCAAATGAATTCATATTTTACTGTTTTCCATCTTGATTTATATTCCTTTACAAGTTCCATAAAAGAGAATATTTCTGATTTTAATCCAGATTGTTTTTTAGAACAAGTGGCATTTTAATCCAAGGATATATTTTGGGGCTAACTAATGAAAACCGAAGGGAGTATTTAAATGAATAGAAGTGTTCACAGCTAATGCTTGCTTGAAGTGAAAATGACATCATTACCTTCTTTTCAATTTTGAGTAATACATTGAACTAAAGCAACTTTATAGTACTGAATTGCAGAGGTCTTAGTTTACAGTTAGATTAAAAGTGTCTGGTAGTGGATAGGAGAGAAGACTATTTCTTCATGATAAACTGTGTATTTATTGGTGTGGTTTTTGTCATTTTTTTCTTTCCCATGGGAAGGCTGTGAATAAATTGGCTGAGATCATGAATCGGAAGGGTCCAGTCAAACGTGGAGCTGACACTGATGTAAGGCGGAAGGAAAAGGAAAATAAGAAACTGCATATGGAACTGAAGTCTGAAAGAGAAAAGTTAACCCAAATGATGATCAAATATCAGAAGGAAATCAATGAAATGCAGGCAGTAAGACCCTTTTGCAAATATAAACATTGATAGCATTTTTTTCTAATTCTCATTGAATTGATACAGGCTTTAAGGTAGTGTATACAGTCTCTATTCCTGAATTTCCCGTGACCAAAAGAATTATGCAGTGTATATATTGAGATTAGCTGCAAAGTCTGCATAATTTTCTACTTATGTTTTCTCTGAGTAACTGACCATTGTGATAATAGGAAATCTTGTAATTTATCCTTACAGCAAATAGCAGAAGAGAGTCAGATACGGATTGAACTCCAGATGACTCTGGACAGCAAAGACAGTGACATTGAACAGCTTCGTTCACAGCTGCAGTCATTGCACATTGGTCTAGACAACAGTAGCATAGGCAGTGGACCTGGAGACGCTGAGGCAGATGATGGATTCCCTGGTATGTTAATTTTATTAATATTTCTGCATTAATTGGGTTTATATCAGTGTTTTACCATAGAAGCTGAAGTATTAAATTAACGGTCTGATGATTCTGTGGCTTTTCATCTTCGTGTATTTCTACCATCTTATCAATACTTCAATAGTGATCACTGTCCACCTACTAACTAAATTTGTCTGTAATCATACTTCATCTTACATTTATTTAAAGAAATGTCTTTAAAAAATTCTATTGTACTCCATTAAAACTAAGTATTTTTTTCCACTTTACAGTGGTGGTTACTTTGCCATTACTGTGTTAGGTGATGAAATGTAAAACTAATACTCTCTTCTTAGAGATGCTATTTTGACTTCTTTTCTACCTTTTTCCTCCTTTTATGCTTTATGTTTAGTCCATATCACTCAATCCCACACTATGGAATCCATGTCCTTTACCTACCAGCACTCTTCTACCTCTGTCAGTATTGCCACTAAGCCTTCCAGTTCTCGCATGCTTCTCGATTCTGATTCTGACTCAGAGGAAGAACCTTTGTCTTGTTCCCACAGCCCTACAGAAGTTGATAGCACAGGTGACATCCCTGAGACCTTGTTTGGTTTTGTTCTTACTGTGTCTTTTTTTCTGTTTCAAAACTAACGCTATTAATACATTATTAAAACAACAAAAAAATCCAAACAAACAAAAAGCAACAAAAAACAGTAAAAACACTGCAGTGGCAGTAAACATTGCCATCAAAGACATGAAAAAGTTTGCATGAACAAATAACTGGCCTGTTTTCTCTGAATGTTTACAGATGCTTGCTGCCATTTACAAAACCACCATTTTCATGAAATCATTGAATAAATGAGCCTGGTGGCCTTGTTTTCAGGGTAGCCTCTATCCAGTATCTGCAGCTATCTGTATGACCCTAAGATACTGGATGCCAAAGGGTCAAATCTTTGTGTTTAAGTGAAGTGTGAAGACATCTAACTCCTCACCATCTAAATTTACATTATTTGCTCATAGAAATTGAGTCTTCTGAGTATTACATTGTTTTGCCTTAATTTGAATCTTAATATTTGATTCTTGTATGGATGAGGCAAGCAGAATTTATTCATTTTTCCAGACACATAAAGCATATAATGAAATGATATGGCTCTGGTAAAACAGAGCTTTGTGTTATTAATTCTATATTCATTTTATATGACTACACATACACTGTGTTGAACAAAACTTATGTTTAGTGTTAATGTCAGAGGTGGGTTTTTTTTAATTACATTCAAATTTCTGTATTTCACTTGAGGTTTCTTTAAAGCCTGAATAACTTTCCACTGAAGGCGGAACTTGTTTTGGGATATTGACATTACTTCATCAAACTAGAGTAAAGAATAATGCATTTCCTCTATTTTCCTCATTCTCTGGTTTTTGCTGTGAGGCTTCTAATAAAAGAATTGTTAAGTACATACATAATTTTTTTATTGTTAGCTGCTGTTATGTTTTCTGCATAGTTTTGTTTTGTTGTAAAGCAAAAACCATATCTAAGCTAGGACTTTTTGCTGACATAATTAAAACAGATTTGAGGTATGATGGTTGTGTTTTGTTGGTTTCCTTCCTAGTGCTTATAAGCACGTACTGTGGAAATTTTGGAATATTCTGCCCTTTCTCTGATCTGTTAATATAGAATGGACACCAGAAATGAAGAAGTGTAATCAGAAGCTCTCATTTTGTCCAATTTCATGCGATAGTATTAGAGATTACAGAGAAAAATAAGGAAAATATTAATGCATATTTTTTCACACCATTAACAAACTACTCATGCTTCCTGGATGTGGGGAAGGATTTTTTGCATCAGCATTATGCTTGCTACCTTTTGCATCAGGTGTAGTTGAAAGGAAAAATTTAAAGTGGCAGGTACGAGGCAAAATACACGTTATAGAACTACTTCATGTACTTGGTATGTACATAAAAATGTGTCATCAACATCAGTGCTTCTAGAGCAGTAAACTTTGAAGACAGTGCATATCTGAGTAAATAACTTTGCTTCAGGTCTCTCCAGACAAAATGAGAATTCTATGAATACTTGTTATGCTATGTTAATCATGGGCAGGAGCCTGCAAATGCTGTCTGATGAGAAAGGAAATAGCTTTTGCAATTTTGGAGCATGTTTATGCTCATTTCATGGTTTTGTGCTTGTTAATACTTAAGGCTTCAGTATTTATGACTTGGAGGTTCCTCAGCAGCGGTAGAGGTTATCTGCTAGGGTGGGAAGCTCATTAGAAAAATACTGTGATTGAGTAGTTCCTTTTAATAAAACATAGGGGAAATAAATGCTTGTATTAAGTGCAGTTATAAAATAAGGGTCAAAGGTTATGTGATAGTATGTATCACCAAGCACTAGGAGAGTGTGATCCTGGTGAGCTTTTGGTTACTACTGAAAAGTGTATGTCAAACAATAGCTGAGCTGTTAATACTGTTGATAAATCCAATCTGACTAATGTGCTAGTGCAATATACTGCAAGTGTGTGAAAAGGCAGTTGAGTTTAGGTGGGGCCTAAGGATTAGCCAAAAATTACTTATTTTGGAGTAGAAAGCCTAGGAGATATAGGCAGAATTAGAAAAAACCAAAAATTTACAGAGCAAAAAATACAAATTGCAATACTAAACTTCTGAAATTTTACTCAGTGTATAGAGGATATAGGCTATTTGTGGTGGTAGTTTGCCTTTTTTGTCTTGAACTGGATGTTGTGTGGTCTGTACTAATATCTTCAGATGCTGTTTTAAAAGGTAAAGGTTGATAAACATAAGCATTTTAAGTCCTGAAGAAACTACTAAAGGGAATGTGTGTGCTATAATTGCAAGTTTGCTCTTCCCCTTCCTCCTTGTGCCTACTACTTTTTTGTGATTGCATTGTTGGTTATTGGCTGTATTCAGGAATACATGATTTAATTTATTCCTGAACATTTACTGTGATAAACCTTGCAAGACCTTGTAGTTTTAAATAGTTCATGTTCTCATGTTTGCTCTGTTGCTTTATTATTGATCTTTGATAACTATTTAAAAATGCATAGTAGTCTCAAAAATAATGTTTTCTGAATATTTATGTTCTTTAATATATATCTTTTTTTTTTTAGAATCAAGATTGGAAGGCTGGCTATCACTGCCTGTTAGAAATAACACTAAAAAATTTGGATGGGTTAAAAAGGTAAGAAAACCAGATTTATGATCTTGTTTCATGTGTAGTCTGGGGTTTAAACTTACTGCAGGTTTTCAACACTTCAATTTTCTTCGATATGTGTTCTCTCATTACTTAAATGTATAAAATATGTTAGTTGGTATAGCTATGTCTGAGAGGAGCAGGTTAAGACAATTGTAATAGGTTAAGACACTTCTTTGTCCAGACAGAGGTGAGAACAGCAATTCATGATCTTCAAACATACATGACCTTGTACATTCAGCCATAAGCATTCCCAGCAGTATTACGTAGCTGGAATTCAGCAGAGTCTAGAAACAGATGCCCTTGACAAAATTCTTTATTTAGGAGATAAAACTAACAACTACTCATCTGCCTTGTGCAGCCTTCACCCATTTACTGCTTTTTTGTGAAATAGGAGGTCTTCTAGGTAACTAGCTTTTTTATGAAAAATGCTAGCAATGCTGGTAAGTATAACAGTGATCTCTGTGAGTATGATCCCTATTAATTGTGAACTGCACACGTAAAATAGGCATCATAAGATGACAATTATTCTTACTACCAGTCCAAGTGAAAATTAAATCAGTAAAATAGAAATGAAAAGCTTTTATCTTACTTTCTTCCAGACTTTCATTTTTATCTTTTCGTAGGTACTTAAATTTGTTTAAGTTAGTCTGATAACATAAACTGATTTATCAGGTAATCAGAATTTTGTTGTGCAGTGAATTTATTGGCAAATCATGGACTTAGCATACAGTACTACTATTGTCCATTTAGTTACCATTTAATAAAATTGTAGAAAAATATTGCTGTAACATCTGTGGTAATTGCTGTGGCATCTTTGACATCTGTGCTGAGCTGGATTAAAATGTGCGTTTTATGCTTTTCTGTCTCCTAACAGTATGTAATTGTAAGCAGTAAGAAGATCCTGTTCTATGACAGTGAACAAGATAAAGAGCAATCTAATCCCTATATGGTATTAGATATAGAGTAAGTATTATCATGTGAGATTCCTTCTTCTGATTTGTAGGTGAACTTTGGAAAGACTTTGACTTGAGGTCCAGTCTGGGAGCATGTCAAATGGGACGTACTTTTGTAATTTGAACTATGGAGCTGGGACCTTAGGTATCCGTTGTGATGAAGAATTGTGTTTGCTGTAAGCAGTGGTGCAGCAGTAGTGTGGTGCTCAGTCTGATACAGGGAGCTCCATTGAGTTCTGATGTAACTGACCTGCTTCTACTAGCTCGGCTAGACCTACCTCACATACACAAAAACGTTAAGCAGAGAGGCTATAATTTTCAGTGTTTGTACATTTTGACTTAGAACATGTCCTTGCAGGTGGGTTGTATAGTTACTTAATTTATTTTCTTAACCAAAGCAGAATGTGGATATTCAGAGGTTGGAGAGTGGGGAGAGGATTGTGTTAGAAAGTAATTGGCAATCATTAAAGTCACATGATGTTGGTTTTTCAGTGCTGTCATTTTTTTTGCAAATACAGGTGGATACTCGTGGCTTCTTTTTATTTAGGGTTGTTGGAAGTTCATGTGCAGGATTGAAAGATAGGACTTTAATCAAGCGATTAGAAAATTGTACTGCCAAATCTTTAATGGCTCTAAGCCTTAATGTGGTATGTTGTATCCTAACTTAATCTGTCAATTTAAATTTATCATTTTGGTAACATTAATTTTTGTCCTTATTGAAATAATTTCCTACAGCAAACTCTTCCATGTCCGACCAGTCACTCAGACTGATGTGTACAGAGCAGATTCCAAGGAAATTCCAAGGATATTCCAGGTATTCAGCAATAAATTAATGTTTCCAGTGTAACAAACATGGTATTTCACACATTGTCAAAAATATTTTCATAACTTTGTCTAATGAAATACTTACTAAAAAATGCTTGGAAAAAAATAGATTCCAGTGTAATCCTTCAGTCTTTCTACTTAGAAAATTACTCTGAATTTACATTTGTCATCTAGGAGTACCGAGATTACTTTGCTTTGATTCTAGATTCTATATGCTAATGAAGGAGAGAGCAAAAAGGAACAGGAATTTCCTGTGGAGCCCATGGGAGAGAAGTCAAATTGCATTTGTCACAAAGGACATGAGTTTATACCTACTCTTTATCACTTTCCAACCAATTGTGAAGCTTGTATGAAGCCACTGTGGCATATGTTTAAACCTCCTCCTGCTCTAGAATGTCGCCGTTGCCATATCAAATGTCACAAAGATCACATGGATAAAAAAGAAGAGATTATAGCACCTTGCAAAGGTAAATAGCAAGTATATGAATATGCATATAGTCGCTGGAGTCACAAAGCGTTCTAATAGATCAGAGGATTCTAGTAATGGTCTGACACCAACTAAACATAAACAGGTAGGTTTTTCTTTTATTAGTACGTAGCCATCAGCCTTTCTAAGGGTGTCTACATGAGGATCATCTCACTGCTGTGAGTTAGTGGCACGTGGCCAATATACGTACATACCTGTTGTGTCATCAGACTCACGCAGTAAAGCATGGTAGTTTTAAGACTGCTCACACTGTGTGTTGTGCTGCATTGCTGTGCGAAACAATAGTGTTAGTGCGTGTTACAAAATAGATGACATTCAGTGAAGTTTACTCTTTGTGACTTGTTACATAGTTTCTTGGGCTCAGGCACACCTCTTTGTGTTACCCTTCCTTGGTTTGTTTCCCTGTGAGTATGTATCTTCCACAGTACTAAGTTGTTACCCTCTAAATGTAAGGAGGAGGCACTGTCAGCAGGCAGGAAACTTAAAGTCTGGCAAAATCTGGTTCACTTTGGTTTTGATTTCTCTGCTGATTTCTCTTTGTGTTGACTGTGAGAGTGTGGTAATCTGACAACTAATTTTTGATGTGGAGACATGTTTCGAATAATAACAATATTCATTTTTATTTTAAAAATTCTTATTACAGTGTACTATGATATTTCAACGGCAAAGAATCTACTACTGTTAGCTAGTTCTACAGAAGAACAGCAAAAATGGGTGAGCCGACTGGTGAAAAAAATACCCAAGAAGCCTCCAGCACCAGACCCCTTTGCTCGATCTTCTCCCAGAACTTCCATGAAGGTACAGCCAAACCAGTCCATCAGACGACCAAGTCGACAGCTTCCTCCAAACAAGCCAAGGTGACACAAGAGCTGCTATTTAATTTATTGTTTTAAACATTTTGCTACAATTAAGGACGTATATGTTGATAAGGATAATTGACCATAAATATTGTTGACTATTGACATGTGATCTAGCATGTTATCTTCTATAAACCTCAGTTAAGTTATAAGAAGAGCCATGATGTTTGTTCCTTTGTTTAAAGGACCTTGCATTACCTGTTAGTTAACCCTGCTGTACTGATAATGTATCCTATTGCTCTTACATGTAACAGGCAGAACTTGTAGCATCATCTGTAGCCTAATAGTTCCTGTGAACTGGCAGCTAGTAGGGAAAGTATGGTTTAACTAGGCAAAGAGTCAGTGAGATGTGAAGATTTAAAAAAAAGAAAAGAAAAAAGAAAAAGAAAGGTTTAACAATTTTCAAGATGGCCACTACTGTACCTGTTTTGAAGTTGTGGTCCTAATGAACCTTGGAGATAATTAGGTGCCTTCAAAAAGCAGTCTAGAAGGCCTTACACCTAGCAAAAGACTACATGTCTTCTGTTTCTTATTGCTTGGTTTTGAGGCAGGTGTTTGAATTCCTGCCCTGCTCTAAGGTTAGACACCCAATTGCGGATTTGTATGTTAATGTATGTTTCATCTGACCAAATGTGTATGTATCTATGTCTGACTCCATTTACAGTTGATGTTTAGGAAGAGTTGTTTTCAGAATTCATGTCCTCCTACTGTAGAAAAGGAGCATACAGCATGCTTTTGGACATCTACAGTGAAAAGCTAGTTCAGATGAATCTCCCTTTTGTGTCTCTGCCCATGCAGGTTCCACAGCATGGAACACATCAGTGCAGTGGTAGGCACCTGTCTGAGCATTGCGTGTGCTTTTTGAAAGAGAGCAGGAAGATGGGAGGTGGGGGATTGCTCTTTAGTCACGTAGCTGGAGTACTTACCAAAGGGCGGGAGAATGGGTTTCAATTCCTTATTCAGCCTAGAAGGACTCATGCTCATGTCTCATAGTTCCTAAAAGAATAGTCTTATCAAGTTCCTCTGATTTGGGGAAAAAAATGTCCATACCAAAACCAGTAATCTATTCCTAGATAAGTTTTAAGGAGCAAAATCCTGTACTGTATTGTGGAAGTGATAACATTTTGCAGGTAGTGCTTATGTGATTGCACAGTATGGAATTTCTGGTTTTTTTCACTTTGCTTTTTTCATCACCTAGAGTACTAGCTAATACTTGGTCATATCAGTCCCCAGTTGTTGACAGCCTGTGAAAAGTTTGGTCAGTTCAGCAAAGACTTAACATTTTTCCCCAGAGAGATAATTTGTCAGTGGCTAGACAGTATTGCTCTCCTTGTTTCTGTGACCAGACTGCCACCAATATCTCAGCTGGGTGGTTGAAAACTGGGTTGAATGAGTTGCCAGCATTACAGCAGGGAATGCAGTAAGCGTACTTTTGCTGTGATGATGTTGTTATCACAAAAGGACCTTATGCTACGAAGAGTTAGATCTTAAAAAAATACTGGTATTTTAATGTGTGGAAATGCACAGTGAAGTACTCTAAGTAACTTAATTTCACTTCCCTCCTAACTTCCACACAGTCTAATTTTTGGTGATTTACTTTAGATACTTAAAAGAAAGCCAGACCTCATAATTTGGATTTTAAATTATTAGATTTTTTTTTATTGTAACCATGAAGGTTAAAAGCTTTTTAATCACTACTCTTTAGGGATCGATTATCAAAGAGTTTCTTTGTGCAAAACTAACCAAAGTATCAATGATCGGATTGAAGCATGAATCAAGAAAACATTCATGGCAACTTGTGGGACAAGTAGAATGTGTTTCTTCTGCATAGTGTTTACAATCTAATTCAGTAGTGTTATTGTGTTTCTTACTGTTGACATATAATTCTGATTCTTTTTCCGCAGCTATTCTTAGGTGTTCTGAAAATAATTTTTCTCCTTCTAAAACCCTTCTTTCAATCTTCATGACCTTCTTTACAAAATGCTTTCATAACACATTATTTACTCTTACCGTTCTTTTTAGTTGTGGTCCTCGTCCACTGCGAATCAGTCTTGAATGGTTTTTTTTCTGTCTGTGTTTTTTCCTATCTGTATATTTTGTAATGGTGGGAAAAGGAGGACGATGAATATTTCTGCATGTAAACCAGTTTATTTTTGCAATTAAACTTTCCAAGTTAGCTTTGAAAATGTACCTAACAGATGGAAAAGTGTAGTTCTCTGAGGTCATGTCACCTATCACCTTACTAATGCAAGTCTGTCAAACCAGTGGAAATTTGTATGGTTTAAACACTTTTAATTAGAAACCACATACTTATAAATTACTGTAATTGCTATAGCCATTTTGTATCTGACTGGTGCTTCTATGAGGCTTTTGTGCAAAGGCTTGCCGTATGTAATAATTAATTTTCTGTTATGAACTTTATTAAGAACGAAGATGTAGTTGCCAGTTAAATCTGCAGACTGAGTGGCTGGGGACAAGCTGGAGATGAGCCAGCAGTGGGCCCTGGCAGGAAGGCAGGCTCTGGGACTGCACCAGGAGGAGTGCAGCCAGATGATTCAGGGAAGAGCTTATCCCCCTCTGTTCGCTCCTTAGTCTGCAGCAAGATACTGCCTCCGCGTTTGGGCCCCAAATTGAAGCCAGACATTGACAAAACTGGGGAAGGTCTGTCTAGTGGAGGCCACCAGAATGGTCATAGCAGAGGCTTGAGGGACCTGGGCTTGTTCAACCTGCATGAAGGACATCTCCAAGGGAGGGAATCATAGCAGCCTGCTCCTGCCCGTGGGGAGGGTATCGAGGAGACAGAGCCAGGCTCTTCAGTGCTGCATGGTGGGAGGCCAAGAGACAAGGGGCTTGGTTGGACCAAGAGAGATTCCAACTGGATAGAAGGAAAAGCCAATGCAGACAGCCGGGCAGGGAGGCAGACTGGACAGCCTCCATCCCTGGAGGCTTTCAAGACCCGATAGGACAAAGCCTTGAGTAGCCTGGGCTGGCCTTGTAGCTGACCCTGCTTTTTGAGCAGGAGGTTGGGCTAGAGACCTCCTGAGGTCCCTTCCAACCTGCGTGGTCCAATAAATGCTGTCCTTGCTAGGAATTTCACACAGTGGTTGTTTCTCCAAGGTTTTCATGGCTGTTGTTCTTCGTGATGATTTAAGAAAGGGCAAACCAGTTTTTGATACAGACTGTACAATTTCTGTTTATCCATTGAGTTGAATTATGCCAAAAGGATAATTCCAAATTGAAAAAAAATCAACTTTAATATATTTTAATGCCTAATACATTCTTTAAGTGTTTGAAAAATTACTACAGCAGTAGTTCATATAATAAATGAAGATTGAGCCTTTTCAGAGATACATCACATTTCAAAGTGTAAAAACTTTAAAACCTGAAAACCCAAAAAACGCCTGAAACCCATTTTGTTGAGAGCATGTGAATGACTATATTAAACACTGTAGCATGTTTTAGTTAAAACACACTGAAAGCTCTCTTAGAGTAAGGTTTCTATCTCTGCCTCCTATGGTTGGCAGACAATCCTGATGTAAAATCCATTGAGCTCACTGGAGAGATGACTAGACTGAGTTTCCTTTCTTGTAGCTGTAGCAATTAAGAAGTTAGTACTTAAGATATTTGTCTAAGATCCTTCAATAACAACAGAAAGAGATGAATGCTTCTAGACAATGATTCATCCCATCTCAAAAAAAATGTCTAAAATAGATAAAATGACTCATTTGCTGACAACATTTGCCTCACTTGCTTTCTTTGTTCTATGGTGACCGTAGAAGGAGCTCAGGCAGCAATGCCTAGAGAACAGTTGATGTATCCATATCCTCTTTTTTGGCATTGCTTAGCTTTAAATAATGAGCTACAGGATAGTTGAATAGTGTAATCCCACTGTATTTGGGATGTAGTAAAATCCTACTGTATTTGTTTTTAAATTCAGATGATGCTATTTCATTTGATGTTCTGTTCAGCAATCAAAATTACTTGATTTTAGTGGAAAAATTGTTAGCCTTGTGTTATTGTCTGGAAAGGGATACCAGGAGAGCATGAAACTGTACCTCAGTCAACAAGAACAGCAGCAAACCAGACTAATTTTACGAAATGGTACATGTTGGTCTTTTCTACTGAATTTTTTGGGGGAAAAAAATTAATATGGTAAGTGTTCTATAAAATTGAATGATTTGTGAGTTAAATTTCCAATGAATACAATGTTCCTGGTTTACATGAATACTGAGTCTTCATATTCCATGATAGGCGAAGGAAGGAACCCACCTACCTTAACACAGTCTTTTACTTAAAAAGGTTTAGTGATGATGAATGGAAATTTGAAGTCTTTTATAGGAGCATGACACACATTAAACATCAAACCCTCCTGTTGCAGATTACTTGATCTGGCATTTAAGGACTGGGATTGGTCATTTGATGATGTTGATGATATTGATGGTGATGATGATGACGATGTTTTTGATTTCTGAAGAAGTATAAGGGGTAAATCTAAATAGAGAGGAATGGATTTGTTTGCCTTTGAATACAGCATGCTATGTTGGATTTTGTTTCTCAAAGCAGAGAAAACACAAGATCTCATTTTAATATTTTAAACAGTAAAAATGAGATTCTGTTCATGATGTTGATGAATTTTTAGAGGAGTCATTTTCATTAAAATGAAGTTATTGCCTTTGTCAGTGTTTTTATTTTTCTAATTTTAAATCTTTTTTCAAAATTCATGTCTGCCTGCCTGAAAAAAAAACCAGCAGGGTTGTCAGAGTAGGTTGCCCATCTATAGTGCTAATACTGCTAACCTCTGCAGATAATTTTTGAAGGCTAAAAGGGAGATTGTAGCAGTTGGATATTTAGCTGAAATCGAATTGGTATTTACAAATACTTTTCATTTTTAAGCTTTTAACATAAACAAACTGGTCTATGGCTAGCAGACATGAAAACACTGGAGTTCTGCATTTTGCTTTTCTACCTGTGTTATAAAGTGAATTTGACTTGGCTTTCCTTTGCAGTGCTGTGCTTTTTGGGTACCTAACCATGCATTTGAAAACTACATAAACAAATGGGCTTTGCAGCTTCTGTGATACGGTTTCCTTGACTGCTTTAGAAAAGATTTGGCTGTTTTATTGATTTCAGCTGTTTTATTGATCTAATTTGTCCCATGGCTTACTTAAATATGCAATGTGATGAATGTACTGGAAATAGTGATAACTATTTTATAGTTCTCAATGTTTGATCATTTTACATGTTGATGCAATGTTACGTTTACACAGAAGAAAATCCTAAACGTTAAATTCCTAAGAATTATTTTAAATAATAGTACATAAGGTGTGTCTCAGCTTTGTAAAAGAATGGGTGATGACAGCAGCACTAAGGCTGTACCTCAGCTGCATACTCAGTTAACTGAGATACCAGCTCTTGTAGAATTTAACTGGCTTAGTGTTTACAGTAACAAGCATTACGTTAATTAAATATACTGCATCTTTATGTATTAAAAGTTTACAAATTACTAATCTTTAGAAGTGACTATTACATCGTGCATATTGTACTTTACCCTCATCTATTGCAAGGGGGTTTAATTGATTTGGGATCATAATGCGTAAGGATGTGCTATACTTAAGTAACGATGCTGTTGAATGAAGAGGAATGATATTTCTCCCAAATATGCTGATGAGCACATCCTAAATGAAGAATTTGAGGAAGTGTATTTTTGTCAGATTTACACTGACCAAATTTCCTGCTTCTTTTTCAGCTAACTGCTTTCCGTGAACGCAGACACAATTCAAGGTGATAATTTTCTTCCCATTACAGCAAGACTGAAACATATCCCAAAATATATTAAAAAAAAATATATATTTTCCTGAGAGATTGTGCTATATGTATCAGAGGTTTACATTTTTGCTGCAATATAAATTACTAATCTCTGAGGGTTTTCCTGTATTCTCCTGAGTGACTGATCAAATGAGGAATGGTTGGTAAATAGTAAAAGGATATGTTAGGTAAACTTCTAAACTCTGTTCCACAAAAGCTTTCTTGGCAAGACACATACACTACATTTCATGAAAGGATCAAGAGGAATGGAAGAAACTGACTTTTCAGGTTTCGTAAAGATGCCACCAGCATGTCTGCAAGAAGAACAGGAGGAAGATCCACCATAGTGATATAGACTGCATCTGTAAGAAGTGACCATTATACTGTGTATATATATTGTACTGTAATACTGCAAGAGGGTTTTAAAAATCTTTCCACTTTATTTTTTTATGCTTATTAATCAGATACCGTTACTTATTGCAGTTGCAACTATGCACTTGTATAAAGCCATAATGTTGAAGTTTATATCATTCATACACGTGTATCAAAAGCTGCATGTCAGTGTTCAGCAGCTAGTATAAGTTTGAAGTATATACTAGTTTCAGCTACGTCATCATGGGCAGTCCTGTTTTACCTGTCTAATTGCCTTAATTTAATTTTTTTCCAAGTTTTTTGCCCATTCTCTATTTAAGGAAAAAAGAAGGTTTACCAGCTCTTAGGATGCAATTTTGCTTTGTGGCAGAAAAAATAGTGCACTATTTTTACACCTAGTAAGTATATCAATGTCAGCCTATTCTGAATGTATATCGACTGGTTTTAAGGGTGGAGAAGTGTTGGTTACAGAAACAATGTCTGATACCATTGGAATTACTAGACCATTTGCTCGTACATGTAACTGCTCATCCAGCCCTTTTTACAAACCTCAATATTAGTTATTGACTTATATTAACCCTCATTAAGTGCTATGAAACTTCATTTTGCCTTGTTTTTGCGTACTCTCCTAGATGTGTTTTTTATTTCTGGAAAAAAACAATCTGTGACTATTTTTACATTTCACAACACAATATCAGAGGACTGTCACAAACTTTAAGAAAAGTAAAACATACTGTAGATGTATTTTAAAATTTTAAATCTGGTTCTCTAGCACATAGCTATAGGTATAGATAAATATTTCAGTAGTGTGTTTTGAGAACTGATAGCTGGGAAGAAAGGGCCTCAGAGGCACTTAATCTTTTTTTTTTTAAACTTGGGAGTTGTACAAAAAAATATAATTTATGTGGACTCATTCATGATGTGTTCATAATTATCCCAGAAAATGCATGTTTTATACAACTACAGTATGCGATGTTAAACATATTGACAGTAAAAAAATGTAGTCTCCTATTTGGTCTCTTTATATATATAAATATATATATATTTAAAATATATATATATAAAATATTGTGTGGGAGTGCAGTAATTTAAAATATGATCTAACACTTCAATGAAGGAGGACATTTCACTTTAAAATTTTGTTTGTTTGTTTTTGTTTTTTAAAGAGTGTTGAAATGTTTGGAAGGATAGGACCATGATTTATTTAACACTATTATGAAAGGTGGACTTGGAAACACTGAAATACTGAAAATTAATAAATATATTTACATTTTGTAACCTCTACTACAGTTCACCTTAACAGAGCCAGAATGTATTCAGTCTTCTATTTATGCACTCGCAAAGTAAGATGTTGTGAGTTCTTAAGTTCAGAACTAAAACTTTCAGATCATTTCTGTTAGGTATTATAACCCAGTGCACAGCTACAGTGTTTTTTCCCTGCTTGTTTTGATTTACAGAAGTACGGTATATTTTTAGGCAATACAGATTTGCATAGAGTACAACATTAAAAATGTATACAGTAAAACTGTTTCCATTCACTGAATGCATAAATATTTTATATATATATATATAAAAATGTTACATTGTGGGAAGTTCTATCCTTTTCTGAATTGGAGAATATTATATATATATTTTTAAATAAACTATTTGAGTAAGGTAAAATAGTTCCTGAACTTGAGAAGCTGGTAATTAATTGAAATATTTAAATATCTAGGCAACTACTGTGGCAGATATGGGAAAGGCAAGGGTTGCTCAAAAGGAAGCCAAGGAAAGACTGTGTGTGGAGGAAGCGCAGACTCCAAAGGAGCTGTTTTGACAGGCCATCAGGTGCTGGGGCTGGATCTGTTGCACTTTCTCTCCTTGGCTTCCCTCATTCACTGTGAATCCCTGGGGTCCTGTTAAGCCTGACATTTTATGAGATGTACTGTATTACAGTATTTACTAGCCACAGTTTATACACTCTATACTTGTACAATTAGTTGTTAGCTATACATACAGTAGGCTGTATTGAGATGGTATCATAGAATGATATGGGCTGATAGGGAGCACTGGAGGTCCTCTGGTCTGACCTCTACCTCAAAGCAGGGCTAACTTAGCGTAGGTTCCTCAAGGCTTTTGAGTTTTCAGTGCCTGTAGGGATGGAAGTATCATAGCACTCCTCAGTTCTCCTTCAAGCAATTTGTCCCAAAACAAAGGAACAGCGTGGGCTGTGTTGAGCTGTAATGTGGAGATCATTTGGCCAATGGTATGATGTGCACAAACTTGTTTTGTACCCAGGACACAAAAGTCAAAGCTGCTCTTCTGTTCTTCTCGCTTATCCTTCTGCTCAAGACAGAGCTTTCATCTGCTGATCTATGGAATGCAAAGAACTCTTAAACATTAGTTCCTGGAGACTGTTGTTTCCTTATTGTCCAGTGGTAGGTAAGCTTTTAAAATTTTTGAGAAGAGCATATTCCTGAATGAAGGAATATTTGTCTTAAAGTCACTGACATTTAAACACTATTTTTGTAACAGGGCTGTCCCAGCAAACAGGACATTTTTATGGCCTAGATAACTTTATCTATAAAATTTCTCTCACTGCAAGTCCTTTTGTTTCACAAGAGTAAACAAATAGCATAGCTAAACTCCAAATTAACCTTCTGGAAAAATCAGGGGTCAGACTTGGAGCCAGAAGCTTAAGACACTTGTATGGAAGTTGCTCTTTGGTTCCCATCCAAGAGCTCACCAGCACGGAAGCTGGACAGGAAGACCCCATCGGGGTTAACGTGTCAGTTGTCACAAAGACCTTTCTGCAAGGAGATTTCCACTTCTCTCCTAGTTGTGTACTGCAGTTCCCTGCTTCTAGTGGTTCCTGCCAGAGCTCAAACCGTCACAGTGCTGCCAGCAATCCAGCACCAAGTCTGCATACTGAAGGAAATTCTGTGGTTCTTGTGCTTCTTGACATGGTTGATGCTGTAACCAAAACATGACATGGACCATAGAACCACGTAGGACTTGGAGACATGCAAGAGGCTCAAGTATCATGGCAGGCAGTGACAGTGGCCGAATTTAAAACATCACTGAAGTTTCACTGCAAGTGTCTAAATCTCTTACTAATTCTGTTGAAGACACTGAACCTCCCACATTTTTGACAGGCTTTCAGTGGCTCTCTGAAGTCACCAAGGCCAGGAAAGCTGCTGCTAGAAATTATATGCTTTGTCTCTTTAGTTTCTCGGGCAGTGTCACATGATCATTAGAAATTTGAGCATTTGCGTTTATAATCTTACAAGGTATTAGTTTCCTATCTAGTTTTGAGAGAATCATTCTTGGAAGAGGATTTACGTATCTTGGTCTCAAGTGCCTTCACCCATCCTGTGCTTGTGAGGTTGTATTTGGGATGCTGCTGTGAAAAGGGGGAACTTGTATGAAAATACCTGCATTGCTCTTACAAACTCTTACCATCTCTTTATTCTAAGGCAGGAGAACATAACAGTCCATGGTCCAGTTCAGGGAATTGGAGTATTTCAGTCTTCTCTGCATTCCTGGATAGTTTGCCTCGGCATTCTTGTTAAAATAGTGATTAATTTATTTTTTCGCAGAATCATAGAGTATCTCGAGTTGGAAGGGACCCATAAGGATCATCAAGTCCAACTCCCTGCTCCTTGCAGGAGTACCTAAAACTAAACCATATGACTAAGAGCAACATCCAGATGGTCCTTGAACTCCAACAGGCTTGGTGCCCTTTTAGTGCATTACAGTTGATTATGGACTATCATCTCTGCACATACTACACTTTAAATTGAAAACATTTGTTATTTTTTAAGATGATCCTATTACCTTCTTCTGGGATTATGAGCACCCCATGAATCCTGAAGTTTTGCCTACTGCTTTGAAGTATCCCTCATGAGAGTGGGAAGGAGTTTTCTTTTGGATCTCCGTAAAAGATGTGATGGAGTGGTTCTGAAACTAATTCATGTTCTTTGTTGAAGTTGCCTGTAAAGTGGACAATGATGTACTCGGACACACTCATCTGAGAAGTAAGACAAGTCTACTGAGATGTATGTGGCAGAAAAGAACACTGCATCTAAGCACATCAAGTCTAGGTCTCCCCAGAAACTACTGCAATGAGTGGAAAAGCGCACCATAAAACCATAGCTCCAAGAAGCGGGGACTCAGAGGAACTGTAATTTATTAGCATAGGGATGCTAATTAACAGGCCTTGTTATGAAGATTGGGGTTTTGAATCTTTGCTCCTTTGTAGGCAGGAAGCATTGTTTTATAAGGGTAAGAAAGTCAAGTTACTACCCAGTACTTGCTATTCCAAGTGTGAAGCTGGATTTGACCACTGCTGCTTTTGCTGCAGTGATCTTAGAGAAGCTGCAGGATTAAAGTGGCCTTGCAAAATGAAAGGCAGGTGAGAGGTAGCAAAATTACAAAGTTATAACTGTACATAGTCCTGCATACCTTAAAGAAATCTGAAAGACACATCGTTACCCTGAAAAGCAAGGGCAGAGAGTGCAGCAGCAACTGCATGTCCCTGCAACCCTTTTTAGGTTGCTTAGAGGAGCCATGGAGACATGCTTTCACAGCCAAGGAAACTGTATGTGATGCTTCAGTTGTATCACCCCATTTTGAGGTCTAAGTCTTCAAGGTTTGTTCAGAGATGTGAGCCTACTTGTATGTATAGTCTTATATTGTCATGTCCCAGTGTGCTTTTTGGGTCATCCAGTTCTTCTTGTCATTTGTCATCACCCTTGTTAAGCTTTTGTTTTGGTTTTTTTTTTGCGCAGGATGCTGTTGCATCACTTGGTAAGCATGGTCACCTGACGAGAAGTACATCAGGCTTGTGGGATCACTGTGAATCCTCTTCTTTTCCTTTGGCTTGCCAACTGCTTAGACTTTAAGCACTGAATTGGCATGTTAGCAATGTATCTCGGATATGTGCTACTTTTTATTACCGAGTGAATTGGAGAAAACATTTTTGGAGGTGTCCGAGATACGTAATAACTGTTTTAAGGCTGAAGGAGCCAGGAACCCAACCGTCTGAACCCTTTTTCACATTCGCTGGCCCTAGCATTGTCTCTTACCTCAGCTGTGTTCTATTTTTCAAACAGCTGAAAAATTTTTCAGCTGTCTAAGCTGATCTTGTAGCTAGGCGCAGCTTCAGGGCTTGCATCTACTTGCTGGATCCCATGGCCTCACATGTCTGTGTGATGTTGTACAGCATATTACAGCCCCTATGTACTGGGGGCCAACTAAGGTTCAGTAGGATCTGTGTAGCCACTTGTCCGCTCTGGAGTGATGGAAGGACTTGATAAATACAGTAAGGAAGCTCCCCTTTGTGCTTTGTAGACTGTTCAGAGTGACAGCAGTGGGAGTTTTATTACTGGGAAGGTGGGCATACGTGCAAGCTTAAAACAAACATCAACACTGAGAGAGGAAAATACCCTTGAGCTCAGAGAGACCATGAGGACTGTAAGTCGTGCTGACAGTGCATTTCAGGGAAAACAACTTAAAATCTCTCAAGTCACTGTCTTGCAAGTCAGCTCAGTGAAATCTGTATGTAGTCAGTTGCTCAAAGGTGAAAGAATTTCTTTACAGTAATTGGGTAACTTAAAATACGCTTTACACAAGCTCAATTTGTGCTTCATTAGAGTCCTGATTTACATGACAGAGGGGACACTGAGGCATAGGAAGCGTGTTCTTCTATTTACCCTTTTCGTACAGTATGAGAGAGGTCAGCATCTTGGTACTGCTGGCCAAAGCCTCCAAATTCAAAAGCAGAAATCTTGTTCATCCCGGAGTAGGCATATACACAGATGACTTGCAATTACAATAAGGTGGTAAGTAGAATTTATTTTCAGGCTGGAGCCATGTTACTATTCAATTTGAATCATAATCATTGTTAGCTAACTGTTCTTGGCACGTTTTAGGCTGGTGCAGGTTCTGTCCTTCAAATTAGTTTCCAGAATACTTGACAGATAAAACAAGATGCCCTCTTAAATCTCCCTTCCTGTGAGCCAGTAACACTGCATTGTACACAGAAGTACTTGTTTAGGCTACTGACAATTGAAGACAGCTATGAGCTGAAATAATGAAACAAAAGAGGGCATGAACAAAATTATGACAATTATTTAAATTGTCTTTTAGGTATCCCCAACTAAATTTCATCAAGAGTATCGTGTAGTGTAAAAAACCTCTTATCTTACCCCTGGTCCAAAGGCTGGATTTTTTTTCAAGACAGAGATGGTGCTTGCCTCAAACCACTTCCAAGGTAGAATGGAATAGTTGACACCTTAATCTTGAAGACGTTTCTATGTCTATCTTGCCATCAGGCAGGAAACACCTGAGATCCATCAGGACTCAGGTCTGTGAGACTGCCAAGGTCTTGCAATTGGATCCAGCACAAGTGATGAGCTGGTAGGTTCTTGAGGTGATGTTTATTGTGGCTCCCAGATGCCTATTTGACATCAACGGCCATCATCTCTGAGAACTCTTTTATGTATTTTGGAGAACTCTAGCTCAAAATCAAGCAAATTAAACTCAGTACAAACCAAGAAGTTAATAACATCCTATTTTAAGTTATTTTTCAGCTTCCTCACACTCCAAATTGGGATATCCTTAGACCATTATGTGATGAAGGCAACATTTCATGTTCTGCTTCATACATAAATATGAATCTCAAGTCTTGAAGAATCTGGAAGGGAACGGAACAAACCAGCCTGAAAAGAACTAGCAGGGAAGGAATAATTATTTATCATCATAGAAACTATAGGGCTGGGAAACTACCTCATCTGAGTTTATCTCCACATCTGTGTAGCTTTTAATTTATAATAATATAATTCTTCCTGTTGGCTCTGAGGTGTTCTGGGTTTTTTTCCCTATTACATATGTCCTTAAATGCATAATGATTATCTGGTGGAGGAAGAGTAATTTTACCTAATTTAAAGGAGTGAATGAAGGCTTTTACAAGTTGTAAGCTGTTTGGGACCTTTTAGCTAACTGTGAATGACTTTCTCCAAAGAGTCAAACTGCTCTAAAATCCAGCTTCTGAGCTCTGGCAGTTGAGGTGTGTGTCTACCTGCCCACCCCACTCCTTTCTCTCCTGTTTTAATAGATCAGATTAGCAGAACCAGGTTAGGGAGCATCTACATGCACAATGTAAGCCAGCGGAAGAGGCTGAGGGGTTGGACAGGGACTTGCGAGCAGTCCAAGCAGTAACATCTTTTGCTGGATTAGGGTAACACAAAGAAACATCCATCTATGTCTGCGTAGTTTCACTCTGCACAAAATGCTAAGTATTACGGAGGCCCATAGGGTGGCGGAGATGAAGGGTTTGCTTTTGCGTATGATGTTCCTGTTCATGGAGGACAGTTGAGAAACAGGCTTTTGGGAAAAGTACACTATACATATCTTCCACTGTCTACACCTGCACTTTCACACCTGCAACATGCCGTCTCTGGGATCATGTCCTCCTTCCTTTTTTCGGATAGTAAATCTCATCATAAACATTTTCTCTTTCATACTGTTAAACTGAGCGTTGTGGCTAAGTGCAGCTGGTAGCCTATCTGTTACAAATGCAGTCATAGTTCCATTATATCCATAGCTGGAGATATTTGGGGTTATCCAATAGACTGTACTAGAATTCAGATCTTGTCTTTTCACAGGCAAGAAAACTTGTACTTTTGAAAGCCCGGACAGGACCCACACTTGACCAGCCAGGACAGGAAAGGCAGTGTTACCTTGTGAGCATGTTGTGAACTGCTGCAGTCAGACACGAGTGTGTAATTCAGCACTTGCACAGCATCTGGGAAGGGAGAGGCATTACTTCCAGCCCTCTGGATAAGTTGCTTGCTGGCTTACACACCCTGCAATAAAACCAAGATGCTTTCCCTGCCCGTCTTTGGTCCACTGCTGCATTACGCAGCAAGCAACTCACTTGTGTCCACCCTGATACTGCTGAATGACAAGTTTAACAAGATTTATCCTCCCCATGTATCTTGTCTAAAGCTATTGCCTCTAATCCAGCTACCAAGAAGATTATGGTTTACGTACTGGAAAACCACAGGCTCTATGCTTTTGTGGGCCTTGCCCAGGACTTGAGCATATGTCAACTTGACAAAAGTGAAAGAAATTATTCTCAGGGGGGGAGTGTGTAAAACTATTTACTGCTGCCTTCTGATTTGTTCCATATCTCTTGCAGCTTGAATGAGAACTCATGGTCCAGCTTTCCAAGTCCACAAAATTACTTTACCTTACGCTTGTGAATTACCCAGCTTTGTTTCTTTTCCTCAGTTTCTTTTTTTCCACAGGTTTCTAAGATGATTTATTCGAAATATGTTAAATAACCTGTAAAGAACTTTTCTTAAATGTGTTTTCAGCGTCTTATGATGAAAAAAACCAACTTGAAGTGCTGATCCTCAAACTGAGAATAGAGTGTCTTCATCGTTTTGCTACACTATCACTCAGGAGTATGAAAGATGTCAGTAACAGAGAGGGTTTGGATTCTACAAATCTTTCTCTATCAAGAAGAGGCTTTAATTAAAAAAAAGGAGATGAGAAGTGTGTTTTTTTCCTTTTAAGATGCTGGAGCTCTTCAGCATTTTACAGGTTAATATACAGCCTCATGCTTCAAATATTAAGGTGAAATCTGCCCATTAATGACCTGCAATGAATATTTCATTTTCTTTCCATATATGGAAACAGAATAAAAAATTAAATGTAATGCAAATGAACTGCCATGAAGAATAGTGTTTATTAATATGACCTGGAAAATGTATCACATGCCACCTGCCACCATTTAGACCACTTTAGATATTTTACACAGCTTTAGTAAAATCATAACAGGACCTTTACAGTTACTCTTTCAACCAACATAGAAACAGTTACACATTTTATTGGAGCAGTAAAAAATGCTCATCTTTGAACTTGCTCTCAATAATATGAGATACGTGAAATCGTATGTCCACAGACATACCTCTTCCTACCCCTTCCCACTTTAAAATCAGAGTTTACAAAGCAGGTATGTTTTCTGACAGTGAAGATGTTGGTCGGTCTGATTGCAGGGTGTACGCTGGCGGAAACATCTGCATTTGCAGATCCCGCTCTTCCGCAAGAGTCCAATGATTTAGCATGTTGCAGGGAAAACCTGCCTCAAATGTAGTCAATGCAGTCCTCCCATAGTTTTCAAGGGTGCCAGCACCAAGGATTGCCTTGGTTTTAACAGCAATACTGTAAGAACTCTTTTGAAAAGGCATATCTTTTCATTTTGGAGAACGTAATGAGAATTGAAGGCAAGCTGTATGATTACTTCTGTAACTTTTGGTTGGAAAGGCATTACTTCAAAAAAAAAATCCCCCATTAATAGTTCTCAAGAATATCCTTTTCTCTTTTTTAATATACCTACTACAAATTGATTAGAATCTCTAAAATAAAAATTTAAGTGAAGTCTTTTATGTTCTTCAGCATGGACAGGCTGAAAACTAACAAAGCACAGAGCAGTATCATCAAAACCCAGTCACCACTGGAGACGAGTCTGCTATGATGCATCAAGCTGTACAAGTAAAGGGGTCACTGTCAGTATGGATTGCATTTAGGGATTTTGGGTATCAGTTCAGGAACTTTGGCTCAAACACAACTTTTAACTCTGTTAGTCAAAGTTTCATTAATTCCTATACGCTCTAGTCTCTGCTGTTCCCAAAACTGTATGTTCAGTGAATGAGAGCTCAGGCTGAAAAAGAAGAATTCATAGTTGAGTTTTTGCTCATATCCTAATAAAAACTGGGTATTTTGAAGAAAGTGACCATGGGTATCCTGTATCAGTTGTATAAATTGTACTATTTAAGTGTTGCATGTAAGCACTACAATCCCAACTGGGTTTGTGACTTAGTAAAACACATTTAGAACCTTATTTTGGATTAGGCCTTGACTCAGATTTTCTTCATCCTAAAATACAGATAGTTAATGTCTAACTAATTGAGTTGCCTGCAAGAAGACGACAAACATCTGTTGTTGTTTTTCAAACTTGCAGCAGATGCAGAAAGATGAGTTGGTATGTTGGTGCAAAATTGCTCTTGTGTAACTGAAGAAAATTGCTTATATGTAACCAGAAAGTACTGAAGTGATACGATATATGAACATCTAAATATGAAATACCTTCTTCATTTAGTAAAAAAGTCCAGAGAAAATGTGATATCAGTGAAACTTGTCTTAAATGACCAATAAAAATATGCTGCTTAAATTAAGTATCTTATCAGACTTATTTCTAAGAGAAAATAAGCATGACTCTACTAATTATGCTTAGGGATAAATACTAGGCTTAAGACAGAGCGAGCTTCCTCAACCTTTTTTCTGTTGTTTAAGCTTAATTATATTGGGGGGGGGGTTGATGGTACCTATGTTGTGTGCTGATGAGTGTCTTCTAATCAGTCTTTTTAGTTTTCCTGTAGTGAAGGATTGTGGCTGTGACCCAAATATTGAGAATAAGCATGGTTATGAAACGGATGAGAACTAAAAGGGAAAAAAAAAATCTTGTAAGCATAAATCCAAAAGAATCAACTGCTGTCATTTTCAGAATACACATTGTTTTGTAAACCTCCACTGGTGTAAAAATAGGCTGGTTCCCATTCTGCAACTCTTTTAAATCAATTAGTTTAAATTGCCATGTTCAGGAACCCAGAAATTCTCAAAGTAAATGTAGCAGAGAAGAGCATTTAGCACTTGTGAGTGGTATCTGAAAATAATACACTACAGTTCCTTTAATTCCTTTGTGACAAAACCAGGAGAATAGTACAAGTTTGAGTAGCCTCATATAAATTTATATTTACACCTAAAATTAAACTCAGGAGCCGCAGCTCATGTGCCCTTTATAGTTGCATGTGTTGTTTATAATAAAAGGATTATTCTCTACTGCCATCTGTTAAGTTTAGACTTTAGGGAGACAGGAAATACTTGTATCTGTCAGATTTTAATGAGAGGAAATCTGACAACTGAGAAAAAAGCAGTTTTTCAGTATCTTGATTAACTTTCAGATTTTTTTTAAACCAAAATAAGCATAGTATCTCTACCTGTGAGACCACAATTTGAAGTATAGCTATATCTAATATCCATTTGGTAAATAGAATATACACAGAAATGTACACAAAATTTTGTTTCAGAAATGTGCAATACTTGACAGTTTCATACATGCCTCTGAAACCAAGATGAACATGCCAAAGTGTTCAGTGTTAGAAGTTAACTGGAAACCTTTTCCATTAGAACAGCACGGTATCGATGTTTGCTGCCATCTCTTCCACGTTCCAAAGTGTATTGTGCTTTATTTTAAAAAGCAGCTTTAATCAGAGCCAGCTTTAATCAGAGCCAGCTTTACTTTCATGGTGTTTTTCTCCCTTCCTCCCTCCCCTCAATATACTTCTCCTGCTTCTACTCAGGCTAAGTGTGTAGCTGTGGGTGAACTGGACTTGATAACTGACCTGGACTAAATTTCTGCATGTGCCGATTTTTTGGTGATCCAGATAACTGCATGTCCCCAAAACTCTTACTCCGGCAAAGAGAAACCAGCAAGCATGGGGGTGAGAATATTGATTGAAAAGGGGACTTCCTTTGCCAGTGAAAGAGCAACTTGAACTGCTTGTAAAATTAGAGCCTTATTGTGCTGCAGAGGACTGCTTAAAAATAAATAAATCATTCATGTGATGTTTCTGATGAAATACCAGTTTTGAACAAGGATCCACCAAATAAAGTACAGTGTGATTTTGTAACTGTTCTTACATCTACCAAGTCCTGATTTCGAACCATTTATTGAAAAATCTGCTGCACTCCTTAGTTCTTTCAGTTTTGTCAGGATGGTAAGAAGCTGTTAAGTAAATTTGCTTTGTAATGAAATCAGCTGCAAATTATATATTTTAAGCCAGTTTTTTGTGAGTTTCTTACCAGCGCACCATTTCATTTTCAGCCTGCCATAACCTTTCTGAATGTTGTGACCAAAACTATTCATATACTAAGCTGAACTTTAAATAGTTTTCTGGAAGAACTTTTTAATGCACAAACCCCACAGTAAGAAAAGGAAACACTTATTATTTGAAAAACTATCAATTATTACAGATTTTTAAAGTTGTATTCTACTAAATTTATTTATGTATTTAAATATTAAAGATTTTTAATGCTTTATTCTGCTATTTTCATAATTAATTTTGTAGTGCTTTTGCCTTTTGAGAAAGATAATGGCTTTTGGACCACTTGTCACCACATGATAAGTGTAAGCAGGTTTTGTTGTTTTCTCTGGGTATTTGACTGACTTGTAACCCTGTGCTACTTTTTTAGCACTAACTAACTCCTTCCCTCACTGTGCTAACCCAGCAGGTTCATGGTTTGTTCTTCTGAGAGCAGGTAACTGCTTTTACAAAACAGCTAAAAACTACCATGGCAGCTGTTATCTTGGAAAGGCAGGCAATTCCATACTTTACTCACCTGCGAGATCATTCGTAGTCATTACAGTTGTAACTATTCTTGCTGTAAATTGAATGAATTCTGATTAGTGGACTAGATACGACACATTTATACCTTCAAAAAATGATGAAATGTCTATCTTTTAATAGAGGATAATCTTGCATGAAAATATACATCTTACAGACATTCCCACTTTCAGTGCATCCACTCTTCACTATTTTAGCTTCAGAGATCAAGCTCTCAAAGCTGAGTGACACTGTATTAAGGGTCTTTTTTAATGAGAAAATCACTGATAAAATTAGAATTTTTGTATCTATCTCACTAGATTGGATGTCGTCAGAGTTTAATGCTTCTTTTTCTGTTCAGCCCCCTCCTTCAGTAGTTGAAACTGAGCCTCACCCACAATCGAGTTAGCATGACTTAACCATTGTGAATGTTCACACGCATGCTTTTAGGCTTCTGCAAATATGAGGAATTCAGCTTTCCTTCCCACAACAAATCTAAATGTTAATTATTTCACATTTGCAGCAGACTAAAACCATTTACAAAGTTATTGCTATTGTTCAGTGAACATACCACAACTTCTAATTATTGACTTAAAAACATTTGTTTCACAGGGAAATTGATCCAGCATCACTATGTTTTACAGTAAGAATATTTTAAGCAAGTTTTGTGAGTGTGACAAAGCCACTTCTGACAAATAGCTGTAGAACCGTTCATGCAGACCGCTAGGTAATCAACACATGAACTGCACAAATCACTGTTCTTGGTACGTTCTTAAATTCTCCTCTGTTGAGAAATTTATTTACATGTAGTCATGGAGTTAAAGGTATTCAGCATTAAGCGTGTATTTATTTGCAGATGACTTTTCAGAATTAGCATTGTCTGATTGTCTGACTCAAAATTTAGTGCCTTTTCATGCTGGATCACTAGTAATTTTATTAAATCATAGAACATTGAAATCTTTTCTTAGTAAAGACACTCTTTCAGTTATTTCAACTCTATCAGGCTCCCTTGACCCTATTTGCATGTTTTGTAAGTCAAAGTCTCATTGTGACTGAGCTGGTGTCAATGATAAAAGTTGATTTCAAAAGACTCTGTGGTATCTGAGTCTCAGAAGTCGGCACTAAGGGAAACTACATTAGGCAAGATTTTTACCTACTATGATTGAGTAAAGACCTACTGAAAGAGGCATTAGGAGGAGATACGGCTTTAAAAAAGGAAAACTCAGTGCTTCACACCAGGTTGCCCATAGCTTACTTGCACAGGTATATGCAGACATACTCCAGGTCAAGGCGCTCACTTGTCCAGAATCTTTTGTCTGCCAGAGGCACCGCAGCTGAGCCAGCTTACTGGCTGCACTGATGAGTGTGCACAAATTCTGAAAAGCAGGTAAAAAAAGAGAAAGAACCTCTGCCATTGTATTATCCGAGTGTTTAGCTTATGGCTGTTAGTATGTAACTTACTAAAACCAGGACTAGCTTTTGCATTTAGAATAAAAAAAAAAAAATGTACTTTTTCCGTATTTGGCAACCCAAGCATTTCAGTTTCTTACTAAGGAACCGCGAAGCAAAAAAATCAAGTCGCCAGAAGCAAGGGAGTGATTTCTGAGGTGCTGCCCAGAAAGAAGCTCAAAGAGCACAACAGTTGCTGCTGCTGTTGGCAAATATTTGATAGAGGCAAATACAGTAAGAAGCAAAGAAATAAAAAAGCCTCTCAACCTGCTATATAAAACTGTTTATGAAAGTTAGCTAAAATGAGACTGATCTAGTCTAAACAGCAAGGTTGATTCAGACCATCTGTTACTGTTATGTCTGGCAAACTAAACCATAAAAGAATGAGAAAACTGACAAGAATGTGTGGAAAATGAGTCCAATTGGTGGGAAAAAATAATGAAGGGAGCAGACTATTTGCTCTCTGTCATCCTTTAAGGGGGATTTTTCAAAGGCAGTGGGTAGAGGGGTTCTCCACATGGGTCTTTGTGGTGTGCCTGGATTTCCCTTGCAAGTAAGGATCGGCAGCAGGCTTAGAAGCTTTTATCCCTATTTGTATCATCTTTTGCACTAGCAGCTCCAGTTCATCTCAAAATTTAACTTTCTCTCTTTGACAAAAAGGGCAAAGACCATCTTTAACCTACATAGGGCATTATCAGATGATGTTTTTCTTGCAAAATTCTAGGACTAAAGGGAAAAAAAATTGTCAAAGACTTAACATTCCCTATTTCAAATGCTTTGACTGATGCTCTGTTCTTTTCCTCTCATGTTAAGGGTTTATTAATCAGGATTATGACATTAGGACTAAAGAGGCAATATTTTTTCAACATCTTAAACCGTTGCTAGTTAATTAAGGCACCACAATTAACAGCTTTACCTCAGAACATAACTCTTTTTTTTTTCTCCATAGAGTCTCTATTGCCAGTGCCATGTTTTCCAGCTACTCACAGAAGTGAGAACCAGTTCTATTTGAAAACTGGTTAGTTGTTCTGAAAGCTAACCTAAATGATGAATTATTCCAAGGACAAATATAAGGAGAGATTTCCCTGATAAAGACTTCCAGAAAAAAGTCATTTCATATGAAGACCTAATTTCAAATAATCATGCAGTACTTACCATGGCCAGGTCTATTATCCACTTCCGCAGTGTTAGCATGTACCAGCCCCCCCCCAGTCTTATATTATGTTAAGTTTCATAGCACTGAAAATTCTAGCATACCAAAGCTCTCAAAACTGCCTGGGGAATTAGATTTTTTTTTAAAACATCTGGAAATAATCTTATTGAAACTTTATAACAGACTATACAATCTAGATAAAATATATTAAGCACTGGTTGAAACACTAAGTGTTCCTATTTTTCACACTGTCTTTGGTTGAACAGTGCCTGGAGTTTCTCAATAGCTGCTCCAAAGCACATGACTTGAGATTTAAGCCCAAATCCTATTTAAAAAAAAAACCAAAACAATACACTGCTGTGTTCATCATGGCAAGTACAATCTGCATGGGTAGGAATCAAAGAAAAAAGACTCATCATTTCCACCCTGCATCTCTAGCAAAGATGTAAGTTAAGAATTGCTCTTACTCCTTACCAGTTGTGGGCCTTCTAAAGCATAGCTACATATAAAGCTTACTTCTTGGATAGATTTCACTGTGATCCCAGAAATCAGCCTGTGAAATGTGGAATGCATGTTGAGAAGTGGCTGAAAATGATTTACAATGGTAGCACAAAACAAACGATGACATAGCTGCTATGCAGAGAACTACCAAACAAGCTACATAAACCAAAATTCCCAGATTTCAAAGGATACATGACTGCATAAAACAAAGCTCGTTTCATGTTTCCACTGAAACGCAGAATAAACAAAAGGAGAATGACATCTGAAATAAATAAAAGATCGCTCATGACAGAAGGGAGAGAGGGGGCCCAAATGTAATCCTAGACAGTACCACTGGACACCACGTCTGCAGAAACTGCTTTATTACAGGTTTTATCTCTCAAATTTGACTCATGTCCAAAACACTGCAAGCTCCAAAATGAAGCTTTTCGTAAAGAGTCTGGAGCATTTATAGTGTTTCTCCCCGAGCTGGAGTCACTGGATAAAGGATGAGCTTACACTGCAACTCCACCGTATGTGTATTAATTAGATCTTTCTCCTCTACCTGACCATCTATTTTCATAAAATTTGTAATAATTCAATTATATTTGAGATGTTCATTCCCTCTTCCCGCCAACTCCAGCTAGAATTGGTCAATGGATTCACATCACTGCAGTGGAGTACTGTACCTATCTGCAGAGCCTTGGAGTGCTGAGTGAGCCCTGCTTTATTTCCAAAACATGGCTGAAAAAAATTACCTTGTGCAATGATGATGGGATATTCCAGGTATGTCTGCAGAGGGTAACCATAATAGATCTGGTACCTCAGGAACACAAGGAAGCTGAACAGAAACACACAAAACAGCATGACTGCATGAAGGGACAGGACAGCTCCTTCACAACTTCTTTTTCCTGCTTTGGTTGTGCCGAAAGGCTCCAGATAGGTGTAGCTGTCAAACTGATCAAACAAATATGAAGAAAAAGTGCAAGCATGATGATTCTGTAGTCTATTTTTGTTACCCTCAAATAGAGCAAGAGGTAGAAAGCTGCCCATGCTTCTTGTCAAGGTCTTTGTGTCACAGTGTGTAAGGCATAATTTTATTAATTACAACTGATGAGAAAGAAATAAAGGCTTCCAGACCTAGAAGATACCTTCTCCTTGCAATTGCCTTCGCACCTCTGGGATAACTCTGATTTCTTTATTTATGTCTGTAGTCCAATCTATACATTAAGCAAGTTTTACAGGAGTAGAAAACATCTTCCAAGCTGTCTAGACTATGCTGTTACAAGATTGCCCAGTGTAGCTGTACTGGTCAGACTGAGAGCCTGTTCTGAAGTGTACCAAACAACAGCAATTCTCTTTCCTGCCATCCCACAATATAGTATCTAAAAGGAATTGAACTTTTATCACTTTTTCTTTACTTTCTTCAACTTTCATGCAAGTCCATGGGGTTAGACAAAAACTTCAAGGCTGCAGAGAAAATAGAAAGGTCTCTTAGGGCATAGTTTTTATGTAAGGAAAAATTTATGGTTTCTGGCATAGAAAGATGGCTTAAGGAACCGCCTGCCTTGTAAGGAACTGCCTTTTACTGTATTCAGAATTTAAATGTCTGAACTTCCTATAAGTCTTATTTCTTGTAGAGTCAAATTAGACTCCTTGCCATCAGCACCGTGCTTCTGCATCACTCCTCTGCCAGGTCACTGCATGCTGGCTCTGCAGAGCCATCCCAGTTTGCACCAGTAGCCCCAAAGCTCTCTGCAGCTGGACTCAAAGTCTTTAAAGGCTGCAGGATAAATAGTCCTACTAAATAAACAGTCCCAATAAACATTTCAAAAAAGACTCAATGCAACTCTTCCAAAACAGTTTTGCCCTGAGCAGGTGCAGAACCTGCAGCGGTGTGGGTACTGTGGTTATCACGCAGGTGCTGAGAAGGCATTTATGGCTTCTCCATGCTCATCTCAAACATTACTTACGAAGCCTTTTCAGTGCACACCAACACCCATGAATGATTTTAAAATGCTACCACTGCTTTTTGGCTGGGGCTGTGGGTAAGTTACCTCTGCTGGCACTAGAATTTAGCTCACTCTAAGGTGTATTAAGGGTAAACAGCAACAACAGGGGTTCAGCGCCTCGGGGAAACATGGGCAGCGAACAGCCCCAGGGGAGACCAGGGGTTTCTGCACAGCTACGTGCAGAAGGGTGTCTGTACACCTAAGCCTCCGCAGCGCCAGACTGGGCTCGACAGCTGTGCTTTTAGCTGAAGACAAGGCACAGGCGTGTTCAGAAACAACTTGCCATTTTTGTGAGGTGATTTCTCTGAATAAAAAGCCCCTTTTTAGCTTGGTGCTGAGAGCTAGCAGCCATCTGGCTGGATGTTCTGGCCACCTCCATCCCTCTGTTTGGCAACCACAAGGCTCTTCAAGGTATTTTCTCTCACGTGCTTGTGCCCACATTTGAATGTACATGCAGGCAGTTTATTTATTTTTCATTCCATACAAGCCTCTTTAAGTAAGATTTAATAAGTCTAGCCCATGTAAGCTTATACAGGCTGACAAATCTTTGGAGTTTGACACGGTCTGTAATTTTCTTAAAGAATTACTATGTTTTACTTATTTGGGTGACAGAAGCCTGTCTAACTGGTACAATTACCCGCACAACAGGGCACACGGGCCACTTAATAACCTAAATACATGGCTTAAACCCAAGAGTAGGTGTTGTCTCCAGCTACGTGGGTGGCCCAGGTTGGCTTTGGCAAAGTTAAAAAAAGCCGATTTTCGCTTTAACCAAGAGCGCGGAAACGCTTTAAACCAGAAGTTTCTGCTCCAGAGCGCCTGTGCGCCCCGCGAAGGCAGGACGCGGCACCCGCACACG